>NW_026946878.1:0-25000 GCF_910591565.1 Cydia splendana | reverse complement strand
GTTGCAACATAGGCACACGCTGTTTTGGTCATCCGACTCGTCTTGATGAGCACTTAGGAGAGTAGTACTCAAGATAGAGCTGATGCTGAACCCTGGTTGTACCTAGCGGAACTCAGGTTTGGTGCAACATAGGCACACGCTGTTTTGGACACCCGATTCGTCATGATGAGCATTACCCAAGATAGCTGATGCTGAACCCTGGTAGTACCTATTGGAAGTCAGGTTTGGTGCAACATAGACAAACGCTGTTATGGTGATCTCTCGTCGCGTCAAACTGCTGTCAAGAAAATTTCATATCTTGCAGCAAATGGGCCGCTGGCGCCGCTGCCGATCACCACTTCTCGAGTTGACTACGGATTTGCCGTGTAATAATTTTCTTGTACTTCCTGCTTATTAATCGAAAAATGAAATATGTACCTATACTTATGCGCCACGGCGACAATTATTCAAACTTGGATACGCGTGTGGAAATTTTGCAATTTGTTTGTTCACATGCGTTATGTCCAGGATACTTGTGTTAGTCTAAGAATAAAATAATTATCATTCAACGTTGTAGTTTTATTATGTAACTTTTTCCTTATCCAGACTTTCTCGTCGCTCAGCGACAATATTTTTTCGAATTCCGTAGATTCATTTCCAATGTGCTCGATAGTCGTGTGAGGCACGAAATCTGTGAATTTTTTGACAATACTTCGTTTTATTTATACCCATTTTTTCGACACGCTGCAGTATATAACTCGCACTATACGTAGGGTCAGCGCAAAAGTAAGGCGGTTAACAATGATGGATGACAGCATTACCATCGCCGGGCCTATTTATCTCCTTCCCTGCGATCGACGACGTGATCGGATCACAGGTAAGTGCCTAGTCTATTGTAATGGAACAAATATGTACTTAAAGCGTATTCAGCACATAGCCGTGTTGTGTGTACGTGTAGCATTCATTTTTAAAGAAGTATTTTTAATCTATAATTTGAGAACCTACTTAGACGTAGAAATAAGTACCTAATAAGGTAACATCGTTTTCCGTATTAGTATACGGAAAAGATTCGGACGGGTTTTTTATAATATTTACTTTAATACAACTGATTTCAATGATCTGACTAAATTTATTACGATGGATAATTATTTAAAGTATTTATTATGGGCCGAATTGATCGGTACGTATGTTAATAGTTGTATGCCCAGTAACTTCATGCAACATATAAACCATAAAATATTACTGGGGCAGGTATGTCCTTTTGCAGCAAATGGCCGCAAATTGAAAGCAAATTTTCTAACAAAATCACTCGGTCCAAAAATTTCTACAAGCGCAGCGAGCGGCGAGTGTTAAACTTTTATAAGCTTTTAAGCGCATGATTGCTTCCATCGCCACAACGAGCTTTGTAAATAAAGTAACGAATTTTCTGGAACACTTCCGTTAAAAAATAACGATAATAAAGAAAGTTTAATTAGTTCTGGTCAATGAGGACAGTTTTATTAAAATATTTGTAGTAGTTTTTAATTTATTTTATACTTGCTATTCCTCACGACTACATTTGAGTGGACTTTTATATCGGTTGTTGTAATGCTCCTTACAACCCACTAGTGTACATAATATATTTACCGTGAAATTGTTATCATTGACCAAATTAAAACAGCTGCAAAACAAGCGACGCAGCCGCAAAAAAATTTGCATACAAGCCCACACTTTTGAAAAAAAAAGGGTCTTAACACAGACAGAGGAGGCGTCCCGTAAGAATATCTTTTAATGTACAGTCACCTGCAATAATATGTTACTTTTCGAAGGCCGCAAAAATATATGACACGTTCTTATGGCTCTATAATAAAGATCGTGTCAGATATTTTTGCGGCCTTCGTAGTGTAACGTATTATTACAGGTAACTGTACGGAACCCTTAAAATTGAAAATCTGAGAAATTGGTTTTTAAATTATTATATTTGCAGACCCAGAATTTGTTACTTGGTGCGGTCAAAATGCTTGGTTAAGAACACTGTACATAATAAATAATTGTAAATACAATAACATCGCAACATTCTCAACCAGTGAACGGGCATCTGGTGCCTGGGCAAATAAAATGCTTAGTCGCCGGCGTCGGTCGGGCTGTGTTCACGGCCGCAGGCGCTTGGAAATTGTGTTTCCAATCAGCGGTATTGTTGTTACATTCAACACACTTTTTTAGCGAAATAGAAGCAACATACTTTCGCTAGCAATTGGTTATATTTTTAACTTAACAAAAATATTTTCAATACTTATAACACTTTTAACTCTCGCGTTTTGTACACATAATTGAACAGTCTGGATTCATGCACAACACAAATGTGCTTTTGTTTTGGATGGTAAATAATGATGAAATTTGCTATCACATGATACAGATTACATAAATCTAGTTTTTAATACAACAGAGTTATGTCCGAAAAAGTAAAATTTGTGTCAATTCTCCTTGGTACACATATTATATAATATATGTGCTACATATTAGATAAACATTTTGAATTTCACATTTTAGTGAAAACTGATAAATACCTACTTCCTTGTAACCAACTTTTCTTATAAGTAGCGGCGTCCCTTTTGCATGGCCGGGTATTTGATAATTCGTCCTCGGGTTTAAAGTAGCAATCTCCTTGGAAGCAAAGTCTTAAACTGTCGGGGCTATCTACTGGTCCTGTAATTAGCTTTGCTACTTTAAAGTTATTCCCGCAGTAACAAAATACACAACGGGAACAGATTAAATCATCCAAGTTAAAATAAGTAGGTACCCTCTATATGGATATTTTCTGTATAATTAACCCAAAAAGGGCAACTTTGGCTCACATGAATTGCATATAAATATAAAAACCGGCCAAGTGCGAGTCGAATTCGCACACGAAGGGTTCCGTACCATTACGCAAAATACCGGACAAGTGCAAGTCGGACTCGCCCACCGAGGGTTCCGTACTTTTTAGTATTTGTTGTTATAGCGGCAACAGAAATACATCATCTGTGAAAATTTCAACTGTCACTAGCTATCACGGTTCGTGAGATACAGCCTGGTGACAGACGGACGGACGGACGGACAGCGGAGTCTTAGTAATAGGGTCCCGTTTTACCCTTTGGGTACGCAACCCTAAATAAAAAACCGGCCAAGTGCGAGTCGGACTCGCACACGAAGGGTTCCGTACCATTATCTATAAAAACGGTCACCCATCCAAGTACTGACCCCGCCCGACGTTGCTTAACTTCGGTCAAAAATCACGTTTGTTGTATGGGAGCCCCACTTAAATCTTTATTTTATTCTGTTTTTAGTATTTGTTGTTATAGCGGCAATTATATCATCTGTGAAAATTTCAACTGCCTAGCTATCACGGTTCATGAACCGTATCTCATGAACTGTATCTCATGAGATACAGCCTGTTGACAGACAGACAATCGGACAGACAGACGGACAGCTGAGTCTTAGTAATAGGGTCCCGTTTTTACCCTTTGGGTACGGAACCTTAAAAACGTGAATAGGCAGCTAAAACCAACCACAATATGTATGCTATAATTTCAATGCATTAATCAAGCCTGCACTAAATTAATCCCAAGTGCCAAGTAACCCTCCAGAGCCAACGTAATCTGACTTTATGGTATAATTGGTATATGTACAGTTTTTAATAATTTGTCCAACGATAACTAAACTAAACATTATACTTGCTCGGTACTTGTCATTTATTTTAACAAGGCCAAATGAAATCAGATAAATATATTAGTTAATTAAGAGCTATCATTTTAAAAGTGTTTTTTTATCAAGAAAGACTACATTTTACTTACTTAATTGTTTTTTTTTTCAAATCGCGAGGTCACTGCTTCTACTAAACTACAAGTAAATATGTCGTAAAAACCTCACAATACATTTTTCGTAACTAAATAAACAACTATCAAATGTAATTTTATGAAAAGTTGTGAGTTCTTACCTATACCTAGAACTAGAAATTAATGTACCTACCTAAATATTGCTAGTATGATACCCCATTATATACTTGGCAACCGTACTCTCGCTCTGACCAAAATATCTTTTTAAATAAATTGCGTCAGTAATAAGAATTTTACTTCGTAATTTCAGGCGAAATTCCCGCTTGTGGCAAAACAGACGCTCCCTGGTGGTATTTTGAATTCTGCCCTAATTTTAATTTCATTGCCTTGGTCTAATTAAAATATGGCAATCAGACAATCGCCGGCTAAGGCAATACAAGGTTAAATTCGCTCAAAATATAAGAAGTATTTTCTTTATATTAAAAAAAGTGGTCCAAATTGAGACTTTGAACCGTGCATATTTGGTAAAATAAATAATTTAAATAAATGCATACGTAGGTAAGTCAGTCTACATTTATTCAATCATTAATGAATAAGTTGCAATTATCTTATCATAAAGTATTCGATGAAGGAAAACATCGTGAGGAAACCTGCATACATCTGCGAAGAAATTCAAAAGGTGTGAATTCTCCAATCCGCATTGCGCTAGCGTGGGAACTATAGCCCAAGCCCTCTCGCGCATAAGAGGCATGTGCCCAGCAGTGGGACGTATATTAGGGTGGGTCGATTATATATGACAAAATTTTTTTTTTACTGAATTGTAGCTGGCTGGGTTTAAAAATGTGCGTTTTTATTAATACTTTTATATAATGAAAAAAGAAATTGTTTTTGTTATATGTTTTAGCCCTCTACATTTATTCAAAGTTTCATAATTATATATTTTTTGTAATTTTCATCATTTATTAAAATAAAATCATATATCATCAGAATATCATTAAAGCCCATTTATAAAACTTAAAATAATACAATATTTTATAAGGATGGGGTTTATTTTACAATTTGTGTTAAGAAATTAAAAAATAATTCGACGTTTCAAACATGCATTTTCAATCTGTCATCCGTTGCTACAATTTTTGTTGTCTTTCGATTTTTGGTGTAATTTTTTTGGTCTGGATTTTATCTACACCTGCTATCGCCATATTTCTTTCCGACCGTTGATCTAGAAGAAATTTTTGTTCTATGACTGGCACTTTGTTTTGCTTAGTACAGAGACAATAGTTGGTTGAAAGATTAATTGTACACTTTCAAGCTGCAATGTCGAAAATTGAGGTTGGGGAACTGTTTTTTAAACTTTTGTAATTATTAAACTAATGTAATTCTTAGACCTTTTATTTTTAGGGTACTTACCTAATCTTCAGGTATTCATCATTATACTATTTAGTTGCATTTCTATCCTTTTGGGACTTGCAGTAGGTATAGAAGTAGAAATCCAGATTTTCTCAATGTCGCAGCTCACAATAGCAAACACTTTGGTAATTGATGGTTGGTTTCCGGAATTGATATCGTGCAAATTACGTCTTACATAAAGTATATATTTTTTAATACAGTTGCTCAAAAAGTGCTACTTTTCGTAGCTGTTTAGCGTTCGAAAAGTTGTTTTTTGCGAACTAGTGCTTTTTACTTTTCCAGCTTTTTTAAATTTAATTCCGACCGTATTAGATACGTCCACACCAAAGAGTTTGGATATTCAAAAACTTTATATATTGTTATTTGGCCATTGCACATTTATTACGTACAAAAAGTATTGTTACACGATATAAAGTAAATATTTATTTGTTATTATATACATAAAACGTTATTAAATACGATATTTCCCAAAAAATCTTTTTTATTATTTGGCTGAATGGAACCATATCATTGCCACGTTTGTCGTACGTCGTATATAGGCTGAATTATTATTATTAAAGTATTAGATTATCTGTGCCACGGAATCACAATAACCGTGTTACAAATAGCTAAGCGGCCACAGGCAATCTCGAAAATTGGCTCACTGGGACTCTGGCGGAAAATCCTGTGAAGGATAGCTTTTAACTTCGTTCCAGAAATTAGTTGGCACGGGCTGTGCATACTCCTGGCTGTTTTCAATCTGTGTATTATAAACAAGATTTATTTTTCAATTTACTTTAAAAATAAAAGGCGCAATTTGTCTGTATTTATGGTCGATTGTTTGGTTTCGTTGATTTAGTTCATTTTATTTGAACTCGTCGTGTGTAATTTCATTACTACCTTCAGTGGTTTAAATTAATTAAAATTAAACATTAAATATCATTTATTATCAAGCAACTAAGGCCCATAGATACATACCTTACAAACTAACATACATACAATAGTAAAAATCTTACAAGCTAAAAATTATTTCGGCGACACGGTGGTTTTCAGTTTACGGTGCACGATGGTTTAGGCTGTTACTTTCTATTATGTTTAATTAATTAATTAGTCAGTACCTTATAAATGAAACTGCTTTATCATAAGTTATGGATAGAAGATTTAACCCCTAAATGCATGATTTTTTCTTTTTTTTTCGAATATAATATAATGTATTACGTAATTGTTTGCGGATTATGGGAAAAAAGGTAAAAAAAATATAACATCAATTTTCACTGCGAAATCAGTGTTAGAAGTTGAATAGGCTAAATCATATTTATTTATGTAAATATGTAATTTTCAGTAGGTAATAGATTATATGATTTTTAAAAGGTATTAAAGGTACACTATTTGTGATATACCTATGATAAAGTTTTTAAATATAAAATAATTACAAACCCCGAAAACACCGTTCAATATCACATACTAAAAGTCATCTTCTGGATTTTTCCAAGTTTTCCGACTTTTCGGCTTAAAATGTATGTAATTGTTATAAATTAAAAATACTGCGTAAATTTTATCCCTAAATGCATGATTTATAAAAAGTAAATAAATCATAAAAAAGTAGGTAGTAATGTAGTTTTTGATACCTGCATATTGAGCCACGGGCCATCAAAATAAACGATGTAGATCTACATCATTATTCATTTAAGGGTTAAGCTTCAATCTGTACATAGTTACTACTTTAGTTGTAAATCTACAAACATCCAGAAATAATGAAATCGAAACTGGTATTTTTACTGAACGGTATTCCGCACAAAGTCTCAAAATATTGTACTCACGTTTGTCCCAACTCCCAAGTAATCATTCCATTGTCAAAAAAAGGTTGGCCCTTCCAGCTCGCGAGTTTTACTAGTTTCCTTTACCCGACGGTAATATTCCTTATCTTTTAGGTATTGTCGAGCATTTTAGGGAAATGAAAAGTTAACTGAAAATATTTTCCGCACCCTTCGGCGTAAAACTTTTTACTGTTCTCGTACAGAAAAAATATTTTAAAATGATTTGCAAATGTTGGGTTCTGTCGGTTCAAAAAAGCTTCTGAGTAAAGTTATTTTTTTTTTCTAAATTTTTTTTAGTAGGGTTAAATTTTTACGACTTTGACAATGTAGGACTGACAAAGGTAGAAACAGCAACACTCTTAACTGTCCATCGGTGGACCTTATGTCTTGTGTAATAAGTTTTACGAACTGTTTGTTAACAGTGTGGGCGATGGTGCCGATGGTACATAGGCACCTTAGATGTTGTCTTCCTGAAGTTTTAGCGTCAAAGTCAGTTATATGTCGATATGTCGCAGTCGGATCGTATAATCCGCCGTATTACATTACGGCTAGCCGTTTTCAAAAACAGGGGCGTTTTGAAATGCGGCGGTTTAACGATTAGCCGGATTGAATGCGGCTGAATGAGAATCCGCCGGAATGTATTCGGCGCCATACGTTCTTCAACACGGCTAGCCGCAATGTAATACAGCGAGTCATTAGCCGCCGCTTTGACAGTTTTTAGTTCCCATTTTTAACACCCGTGGCGCTGCCTGACAAACGCTGGGGTGTCCATCAAATCTGGAGTTCGTCGGACTGTTTCTTTTCAAAAAACATTTCCTTCGTAACTTAACTAGACGGAGCCCCGCCTATTTCTGAGCGGTTTGCCCTTTCGGGCATCTGAAGCTACCTAACGAACCTAACCTACCTATTGATTTAGTGAGACGTCCGTGAAAACATTACACTTTGGGCAAAAAAACGTAGGTAGGTAAGTAGGTTAGGTTCGTTAGGTAGCTTCAGATGTCCGAAGGGCAAACCGCCCAGAAATAGGAGCCCCGCTTGCGGGGCTCCGTCTATTTAAGTTGTGAAGGAAATGTTTTGGAAAAGAAACACATGTAGTGCGGTGGGACCATGGTAAAAATAAATTAAATTGCAAACATTGTCAAACTCCGGTTACGTAGGCGACCGAAAGAACTGGTCACTCTACAATCTAAAATAGTAGTACGATGCGGCTAAACGTGGCCTACGTTATTGAAGAACGTATCGCAATGACAATCCGGCTAATCGTCGAACCGCCGCATTTCAAAACGCCCCTGTTTTTGAAAACGGCTAGCCGTAATGTAATACGGCGGATTATACGATCTGACTACGACAGATACATAACAAGAACGGTACCAAAAGCTAAAGCTGCTTACCGGACCGGACCTAATCTGATATTTTAAATTTATTCTAAAACGGTTCTTCTCCAGAAAACTTTAAGTATATGGTTATACTTTATAGTTGATTTTCTCCGTATAGAAGTTTTTTTATGAGGCCCTCCCTCATTTAACTATTTTTATTGAAACATTAAGCAAATAAATATAAATATTGTATAAAACTTATAAACTAAAAGTACTTAACTAAATTATAGTACGTATCCTAAATTAATAAAAATAAGACATCCCTAAACCTAAACTACAGTAAAAAAATCGCCCCTCGGCAAGGTGCCGTAGACGCTGGCAGCATTACCTCGCTGAATTGCAATGCTAATACGCTGTGCAAGGAAGCTGCCAGCCCTACGGTCCACGGGGTTAGCTATCCCTGCAGGCTTTACCATTTATTTTCACAACTTTATTATTCCCTTAATTATATTAACCATAAGTGATCTTATGAAAACTCGTTCAATTTTCATCTGTTGTTACTTGATATTAATTCACTTACCTACCTACCCACCTACCTACCTACTTGGTACCTACGTAAGGAAATCTAAAATTATAGTAAAAAAGCAAAACTAACGTGATTTAAAGCAGTACATAGTAAAAAAAACAATAAAATTGAACCCAAGAAATTATCATCTATAAATCGCACTCATTCTTTACAGAGTTTTTAAGGTTTAGCAGTAAAAACGTTGGTTTTATATAATGGACATTCAACATTAGGCACTTTATGTAAATTACGTAGGGGTAGTATCTCGAGGGAAATAACCGCGCATCACTAGAGCCCTGTGATATCCTAACGTATTTTATTATCTTTGTTGGTCTCTGCTTTGTTTACGTCTGCACTTTCAAAGTTTGTGTTTGGTATTAGCCGCAGCTCAGTCAGTAGTGTCCCTGCCTACGAAACTGCAGGTGCCGAGTTTGAATCTCGGAAAACAAATTCGTTAATGTGATAGCTTGAGTTAGGGATGTCATCTATGTATATTTAAGTATTTTCTGTCTTAAAAAAAAGTTTTGTTATAAACGTAAGTGCACGCGATTACTTTAGTCCTGTTTAAGTTTTAAAATTATGAAAGGTATTTTTCTCGTATATTTTAGGAAACATAGTATTCTTGTATTCCCTCGTATGTTCGTAAGTACAAAATGCCTTAACCGTTTTAATAAATTATAGGTCATAAGATGTGTCTTTATTGCGGCAATATCACTAAATACACGTATTATCATTATGAAAAACCGGACAAATGCGAGTCGGACTCGCCCACCGAGGTTTCCGTACTTTTTAGTATTTTATGTTATAGCGGCAACAGAAATACATCATCTGTGAAAATTTCAACTGTCTAGCTATCACGGTTCGTGCGATACAGCCTGGTGACAGACGGACGGACGGACGGACGGACGGACAGCGGAGTCTTAGTAATAGAGTCCCGTTTTACCCTTTGGGTACGGAACCCTAAAAATGAAATAGGGAAAAAAATAGGCGTCAAATTTCTTTTCTATTTTTAGTTTCGATTTTTTTGGCTACGTCTCTACCTTTTTACGGCTAAACTTAAACCAATATGAATGATTGATAAGTAGAAGATTAACCCCTGGGGATTGACATAAGCTTATTATTACTATTGGAAATACCCCCTGGGACAGGAAGGAGAAATGACCAAGACCGAATTCCACGAAGGCACATATACCGGGTGTGGCCTGTAACATGAGCAAAAAATTAAACTGTAGGCTGTACTTCTCATACTGACCAACATTTGTTCAGCGACTTTTAAAAATAACTTGTGGTTTGATTTTTAATACACTTTAAAGTTTATTCTAGGACGCAATGTATTGCGAATTTTGTTATGTTTAAGGTGTAACAAGCAACGTCAATTACAATGATATGGCGTGGCGATGGCGTCCATTGAAGATAATATTTATTTTGTATGAAAAATAGGGACTCTAAATACTTTATAATTTTTAAAAGTTGTTGAACTAAAATTTCACCGTTTGAGGAGTACAATCTATGTTTTAATTCTTTGCTCGTGTTACAGGCCACACCCGGTATGCGGGCTTAGCTAGTTACTAATATAGGTAACTAGCGACCAGCCCCGGCTTCGCACGGGTTACACAAAACCGTAACAAATTATACACCTCTAAACCTTTCTTAAGAATCACTTCATGATAGGTGAAAAAAACATGTTTTTGATCCAAATGAGGTCGATCAAAGTAAGTAATTCTTGGGAACAACTAACCCAATCAGAAGGGAACATCTTGTCCCAAATTAAGTTTATGTACAAAGACTGACGCACCGAAAACTAATGAAATCAATAAAAAAAAATACTTAAATAATAAAATATCTTACTAGTCTGTTTACTCTCTGGTATAGGTCAAGGAAGCAGTCTTGAGCCGCTATTATTTTTAATAACTATAAATAGTATAAATGACCTCCAGGATTCGTTAATAGGCACTGATGTTTGCTGATGATGTCAAGCTCGCTTTGCCTATAATACACGATCAATCTGACATCATCAAGCTACAAATAGATATTGATAGGGTTAGTCAATGGGGTGTACGTTAAATACAAGCAAATGTGCAGTCATGACCTACTCAAAGATGTCACACACCATGGATCGTTTTTATACATTGAATGGTCAAACCTGCTATTTATAGACCAACTTATAGATCAATTAGTTTTAACACATAAATATTTAGAAAGTGTAACATTTTGACAGTTCCTGAAGACAACTACTCAACCATCGTTGCCAATGTAACCAAAACGGCTGCCAATGTTATCTGACATTATTATGTAATACGCATTTCAAATATATTGCTATCTTTCTTCCTTACAACGTTATTACCGTCGGAACACCTTACCCTGAGAACGTATAATCCCGCTCCCCCCTATTTATCTTCTGTCCATAGCGAGCGTGCATGAAATGAACTGTACATAGACAGCGACACAGAAGCCGCTATTCATTGGCGCGAAGCATTATGGATAGCAGACCCTACTATGCGAAATAGAGCCAGCGTGAAGTGTAGGGGGCAGCACCTGCTTAGAAGCGTGAATTGTTTTCGCTTTCGATTCAGGTCATGAGATGGCAGACCCTCCAACACGCATGGTCTCTATACCTAGGTACAGTCAATAATATGTTACTCTTCGAAGGCCGCAAAAATATGTGACACGCTCTTATTGCTCTATAAATAAGATCGTGTCAGATATTTTTGCGGCTTTCGTTGTGTAAATTATTGCAGGTGACTGTACAAGGTGAAGAGGTGTGTAGGTTACACTGAACGATCTACCTTTACTATTTATTTGTGCATTTACAGTACCAAATTTATTTATGCGAAACAAATGTAAATAGGTAGCTGATAAACAATGATCGTACATTTTCCAGCTTTTTTGGTGCAGCGGAGTGGTGTTAGCGGAATTGATATAAATAATTTCAACCCTAATGATTAATTAGCATTAATTACGTTAATATTAACCTTAATTTACCATTTCAGTTTAAATTATCTATACCAATTCCGTTAACACCACTCTGCTGCACCAAAAATGCTGGAAAATGTACGATGTCTGCTGATAAAACTAGGTACTCAAAAATATTTGCTAGCTAAATGAAATATTGATTTTTTTTCCTAGCCTATTTGAGTGTCCCACTGCTGGGCAAAGGCCTCTCCCCTTAATTTCCACGACTCCCGATTTGGTGTTTTCTCCGGCCAGTTGTTCAGGAAGCTGTCCAGGTCATCCCGCCATCTCCGTCTGGGCCTACCGCGTCCACGTCCCTCTACCGGCATCCACTTGGTGGCTAAGCTAGCCCACCTCTCCGGATGCATGCGGTAGACGTGACCGGCCCAGTCCCATTTGAGCCTAGCGGTTTTCTCGCCTACGTCAGCAATGCGGGTTTTAGAGCGCAGCGTGGTGTTTCTTATGCGATCAGTTAGTTTAACACCTAGAATACTGCACTCCATGGCGCGTTGGCAAACCTTCCGTTTGGACTTCTGAAATCTGAATCTCTGTGAGTGACCAACGCCGTAGGTTAGAACAGGCAGAATACACATGTCAACTAGTTTGCGCTTCAGTGACAATGGAAGGTCGCACTTCATTAGCTCCTTCATTGACCAGTAGCTCTTCCAGGCATTTTTAACACGTTGAGATATTATCTGCCCATCCACCTCGTCACTATAAAATTTACATTATATAATAACATTGGTGTGAGCTGTATTTAAATCAAATAGCGTTGGCTCGTTAAGAACTAGTGTCTAATCTATCTATGTAAATCTTTATTTGAATGTTTATTAGCCTTCATCAAACTATGTCACTAATAATGTATTAAGTATGAGTTTTGATATGTTACTCAATGTGAACCACTTTTATACATCATCATATATATAGTGATGTCATTAAAGACCTTGCTTAGTTAGTAAATAAATCATAAACCATTTATTTTTTCGGGATAAACTTAGTGTACACACAAAAGTAACATGAAAGGTTTAATACAAACATAATTACATATTGTTAACCACAAAATGGGGTCGCCTCAGCATAATGCTGACCCGAGAGTCGGCGCTGATCATCCGGCGAGTCCATTTTGGTGGGCCACGATCGCAGCTGTACGGCACGGCCTCGTAGAACTGAACGCAACCACTTGCGGCGGCTGCCAGCTCCATCTGGCCTACGGGTGTGACAGATGACAGATAGCCTAAAAGGCAATGCCGTACTACAGACAGGGTGCTAAAAATAACAATTGAGAATACTAGAACATTTCAAGCATAAAACATAGGGAATAACTGTGAAGTGTGAAGAAGAATAAGTATGATTCTCGCCAAGCTTTATAGAAGGTTATAAATATTTTGTTTAAATGATTTATTCCATAAATCGGGTAAAAAAGTAAATAAAAATGTCAAACAAGTTTTGACAACATACCGTATAATTATATGTAGGTATACTTTTGACGAAGTGTCAGTTGCCCCATCCGCATTTGATAGACTGATCCACGTCACCCAGCGCGCCGCGGCGGTTTACTATGAAACTTTCCGTAGAATAAAATTTAGCGAACTAACGATGATAAACAGTTTTGTGCAACCGACCCTTAATGTGATTACTTCAAAAACAATTTGACTTCCATATTATTGTGAATAAACCATTTGTGTTTTTGTACTAGCTGTTGCCCGCGATTTCGTACGCATTTTATATTTGTTGTTATATTAGAAGAACAACTTTCAAAAACTCTGAAATAATAATAATATCTAATATGTATTGTGATTTTCTAAAAAGTTTCAAATCCCTCACTCAAAAAACTAGGTTCAGGCGGAGTATGTCACTTTCTCAGGACGTCACATTCTGAGGACGTCACATTCTGAGTTCGTCACTTTCTGAGTACGTCACTTTATGAGAACGCCACTTTCTGAGGACGTCGCTTTCTGAGTTCGTCACTTTCTGAGTACGTCACTTTCTGAGTTCGTCACTTTCTGAGTACGTCACTTTCTGAGAACGCCACTTTCTGAGTACGTCACTTTCTGAGGACGTCACTTTCTGAGAGCGCCACTTTCTGAGGACGTCACTTTCTGAGTACGTCACGTTTTTTAGCATAGGTACGATATCATCATCATCATCATATTTCCAAGCAGATGAAGTCGCGGGTCGAAGCTAGCGCAACATATTATCTACAGTCCGTTAACTCTCAGAATGACCTTCGGATTTTAGAAAGATACATCGGGTATCGGCGGTAACACGCGAAGGTGATACTGCTGTTCTGCTTTCTTACTCACTCGCCAAAAGTAAGGGATACCTATTGTCTAAATGTAAAACAAGCCCTAATTTAATGACGTTATGCTTAATATTTGGTTGATGACTATATTGCGATTTGACTTTTTGACATAATCTAAATAAAATTGAATCAGAATTTGAAAACAGAACGTCACACCGTCATTTACAACTTCTGGCTGAAATTATACAGAGTGGTAATAATAACAGTCACATATTTTTTTGTAGGTAAGTATATTTTTTATAGTTTGTTTTTTTTAATATTTTATCTCTCGTTTTAATTAAAATTTACTTTAACATAAAAAAATAAATTAAAACAAAATTTTTAAATTTAATTTGTACATAATTACACAGTACTTAAAAGTCACATATTTTAATATGAATTTAAATATTTACCTACTAGTTATGGTGGTATTAACTACCCTATACAGGGTGGTACAAACCTCGATGTCCAAAATTTTTAAGTGAAAACTTCTTTAGCGACGCTGTGCACTTTTTGTGATGGGGAAAAAATGTTAAACTCGCGACAGGTCACGTGACCGTAAGATTCGTAAGACGTAAGACGGACACGTGGCCTGATCGAAAAAATGTTACAATGTCATTGAACTTTCACTTCTGCCGGCACTCCCGGAGTGCAACCCGTTGTTTTTTTTTTTTAGATTCTTCACTATGTGGGCTATCAGATTACTAATTTGGGAACTTTCCACCTCGATTCCTTTGACCGGTGACTCTGTCAAATTATGACTATTGTCACTTTTTTTTACCTTTAAAAAAACTTAGGGACTAGCAGTTACTAAAATAACCAAAAGTCGTTGAAATCGCTTGTTTTTTTTTAATTAGGTAAAATCTAAACTTGACCTGCTTGAACGTAAAACTTTGACTTTTGTCTTTTTTTCCAACTTGCAGCCAAGTGAGGATGCTGATTTTTTTTAGCAACTGCGTCGTTTGTAAAGGATTATGTTATAAAAAGAAACATTCAAAAAAGTTCAATAGTTAAATAAATTAATTGGTTCGGCCCGGAATTTCTTAACAAAAGTTAAAAGTTCAAAAATTTATAACTCGTAAACTACGAAAAACCGGCTAACATACATATTCTATAATTGAATTGAGGAATCTAAAAAAAATTTGGACGTCGTGGTATAGACCACCCTGTATAGTTTTGAGTATTGGATTGCAAGTTGCAACTAAATCAGTACGACGCTGTCATTTTCTATTACGCGAATACGTCCGATTTTACCCGAAAAACGAAGTTCATTCTGAGAGTTAACGGACTGTAAGTGGTCAAACAAATTTGTCATTAAATAAGAACAATAAAAACTACACTCATCCTTTTCTTTTGGGTGCTAGTACTAGTGTAAGACAAAGATAGTATGTTTATCTTTGTCTATGTTTGAAATGAGACAGTCCTGTGACAAACTTTATAACCTTTTTGTAGTTTCGGATTTTAAATAGAAAAAAATCAGCGATGTCAAATCGGCGACATGATAGATTTTTATTATCAGGCTAAAAGTACAATGTAATATTAATTTAAAAATTCATCGTGTAACCTATATAGGAAGAAAACAAACAAATAAATTACATTAAATATATGCAGAACATGAGAACTATGAGAGTATGGGAGTGATCCATACGCAGAAGTGATTGATGGCTGAACATATATTCTGAATATGCCGTTGCCGATATGAAGAAAAAATCCTTTGACGCCTATTCTCCACAGGTGACACGAGAAGAAATATTGTCTGAACCAAAACTGCAAGAGCTGATTTTTATACGCAGATATCCAAAATTTACACCATCATCAGAAAAAAAGACGTGAGTTTATGGAGACATGACAGAAGACGCGGTATGTTGAAGAATATGTTGTCACGAAAGGAGCGGCAGTCCGTTTAAATGTAAATATGTGGGAATGACCTTCTACTGGTGTCAGCGAGCTTGCCGTGATACCTTCACCAGCTAATCACAGCGGCGAATGATAAAATCATGGTTCCTACTGTGCGAAACATTTATGTGTATTGAATCGAAGCTGTTGTCGGCCTAACTCCAATCTGTGGCTAAATGTTTTGGTGCTTGTAGTTTCTAAGTATTCTGAATTAAATAATGATTTAAACATAATTAGATTGTTTTTTTTATTATTTATTTCTCTATTTTCACTTTATTGCACGAAACATTAGGACGTTTTGCCAAATGGAATTCTCTACCAGTCAGGCGTAAGGCAAACAGAGATTGGTATTGGTATGTAGGATATAAAAGCGACCGTATGTCGAACAGCTAATCTGGTTGCTGGCAGTATACATTTTTCGTGCAGGTATATTATACTGTTAAATCGTACCTATGCTAAAAAACGCGACGTACTCAGAAAGTGACGTCCTCAGAAAGTGGCGTTCTCAGAAAGTGATGTCCTCAGAAAGTGACGTACTCAGAAAGTGGCGTTCTCAGAAAGTGACGTACTCAGAAAGTGACGTACTCAGAAAGTGGCGTTCTCAGAAAGTGACGTACTCAGAAAGTGACGAACTCAGAAAGTGACGTCCTCAGAAAGTGGCGTTCTCAGAAAGTGACGTACTCAGAAAGTGACGAACTCAGAATGTGACGTCCTCAGAATGTGACGTCCTAAGAAAGTGACATACTCCGCCTGAACCAAAAACTATTCGTACCAGATACAAACGAAGTGCTGGTGGCCTAGCGGTCGGTAGTAAGAGCGTGCGATTTTCAATCCAATGAGTTTTTCGGAACTTATGTACCTACGAAATATCATTTTGATAATTACCAGTCGCTTTTCGGTGAAGGAAAACATCGTGAGGAAACCGGACTAAACCCAATAACGCCTAGTTTCCCCTCTGGGTTGGAAGGTCAGATGGCAGTCGCTTTCGTAAAAACTAGTGCCTACGCCAATTCTCAGGATTAGTTGTCAAGCGGACCCCAGGCTCCCATGAGCTGTGGTAAAATGCGGGGATAACGCGAGAAAGAAAAAAAACCCCTTTTCGGGGGAATGAATTTTCATAAACGCTGAAATCGCTTTCTTAATCTTGTGTCTTTCTACGAAGTTTTACATTCCTCACTTGATTATGAAACTTTTATTTATATAGCTACAATAAAGAAAAGATACAACTTATAGATTACATCTGTTTGAAAGGAATTAAGGATTTAAATTGAATTTAGCTTCATGCAGTTACTCGTGTGTAACAAACTGAGGAAACGTAATATATTCTCGTAAACAAAAATCAAATACGAAAAGGTTGACGACCGGCAGGCTACTTGGCAGAAGTCGACAAGCGTGGGGAATAGCAGTTCGATTGTCTCTGATCTTAGGCCATTGGCCCTGAACCTTTTAGATTGTTTTTAAATGAAACCCTTTTGTTGAAGGATAGTATAACACCAGAAGAATAAATATTATCTGTGTTACCTTTTTATTTGCTTTTGCATTTAAGAAAAAAATTGGTGCTGTAATTTTTTTTTAATCATTGAACAGTTTCCACATTATAAATTTGATCATGGTAGTATACCTATTTTTATAATTTTAACCAGACGCAGAGATCGTTTTAACACGATTGTCACAATTGTTATTTTATGCCGGAAGCGCAATTATTTCACAGCTACTTACCTACGCTGTAGGAAAGAGGGTCATATTAGTAAATGATATAGGTACCGCCATAAGTGCTCTTTGCGACTCACGCCGCATTCGTTACGTAATAGTTAGTTACCTAAAGCTGTGTTGCGCTGCCATGGAGCTAAAAGGCCAGTAGGGTCTGCGCAAAATTATAAAAATTAGGAATGTGACGAATTTTGGAATAAAAATTATTTCTATCTCCACAAATAGGTATCATAGAGATAGACCAAGCTAACTGTGCGTGGCGTATGCAATGACTATGTTGGGCAATGTCATCAATGTCATCATTGATGGTAAATTTCTTGATCATTAAAAAGCACTTATTAACGCAAGAGATGATAACGTTGGGTAATGATCAAGCATTTTAAATTCGTAATTAGTGTTTCTATTTATTTAAGTAGAAATTAAATAAAGAACTTTTAATTCATAATAGTTATATACAACTAACTCAGTTGCAGAATTTATGGCTAGACTAGGTGAATAGTTAGAATTGTGTTGGTCTTCTGTAGGTTCTATACTTGTCTGAAATTCATGGTCGCCCGACGCGCTATGGCTCGGACTGAGTGCATCGTGGCATGCATCACAGTAATGTATCTAAGCCACAGGTACGGAATAGTCGAACTCATTTACGTTAGTGCAAAAATGGGTTTACCTAAAATTTAAACACATCTACACATATCAGTTACCGGTCGTTAGAGCGTGCATAATGGTCCTTCTTCGCAAGTGTGCTGTGTAGGTCATTCGACTCAAAGTACCATCGCCCACACTGTTAACTGTATCAGTGGACCTTATGCCTTTTGTAATAATTTAACACTAATAACTAATAAGCATACATCGAATTCTAGGGGGCAAATTGTATGACGGATAGGGATCCCGTCATACAATTTGCCCCCTAGAATCCGATGTATGCTAATAAGGTCCACCGATGTACAGTTAGGAGTGTTGCTGTTTGTACTGCATTGTATCAAGGATCCGAGAATGTAATGACAACCTGTCATAACATGTATTCTACATAATAATAATATATAATTACAATTATAGTTACCTAGCTGAAATAAAACAATCTAGCATTTTAGTATTAGCAATAAAGAAATGTAACATATTTACTTATAATACCTATATGAACTCTATAATTCTGCACTGACGTTGACGGAACTTCATAGAATTTGACGTTTATGATGACACTTCCAAACTGTTATTGAAAAGTCTTTGCAGAGTCAGCGTGGGACGACCCTAGGAATATTTTTGTGAGGTTAGATACTTACTCTTAATAGGTAACATCATAATTTTTTTGTTCAAAAAAAAAATAGATGCGTGGCTATAATTATTATTTACAAACAATCAGTCATGCTCCGTCTAATACATACACGTATACATATATTATAACTTTATAACGTAATCTGGAAATCATAACCAATCATAATAGTCATAACATAACGCATAACATAACGATACATGAGTGCGGTAAATAAAGTAAAATAGATACAAAAACACACCAAAGGACAGTCTGCGTCTGCCGTGAACTAACATCCTCGTTAGTAAAAAAATTATTACCCCCCTCGTTGCACAAGCTACATATCTTTGCCTTAAGAAACTGCTGTCACCGGATTACATGTAAAGGCGTATGATGGATGGCATTATCCACGTGATAAAAAAATCGTCACCTTTTAACATCGCGCAATTGGAAGGGACAGGCATTGTTATTATCACGCTTTGGCGTAGGCAAGTGCTTCTATCAATTCGTACAGGTTGACGCCGTGGTTGCGGCTTTCCTCGCTCATCTGGAAAATGTATAGGTTAACTGGAAGAGATCCCTCTTAGGGATGAGTTCGCCATTGTACTGCAGACAAAATACATTAACCTGCGCCCATACCCTAAGCACAGTTTGTCAGAGTAAATTAAATATTTTATACGCGATTGCAAATGTTACGAAGTAAATTACAGGGGTTTGGTTAATCTATATTTTGACTTAAACACAAATATTTCAAACCTCCTGACGACCGGGTTTCAAAATTTGCCGGCTTAAATTTAACTCTGTCAAGTTTACAATGAGTCAAAAGTTAATTGGGGCCTATGTACCACGTGTAGGACGCCGGTCATCAGAAGGTTAATCATGATAAACATCAATTATTACTATTTATTACATACTAACTGACCCGGTGAACTTCGTATCACCTATCTATATTATGTCTCCTTTTGGCACGTCACGGATTAGCCTGGCCCCACACGCTCGGAATTTTCCGTACGGAATGACATGTGCAAGCGAGACAGCACCATGCATTTGTAGAGCGACGTCCCGTTCCCACCTGTCATTCCGTGCGGAAACCGAATGAAAATTCCAAACGTCTGCGGCCAGGTCTAGAAAAAATTGTTCTCGATATAATCCCTCTCAACCCCCTTAGAAGATTCTCAAGTAGTTAAAAAACAAAAATTCGCTCCTGATGCAAATTTTCAACCGTTTCTTCACTATAAATTGGGGATTAATACAAACTTTCAATGAAAGGTATTTTAACCCTTAGCGAATACATTTCTAAAATCACTGAAATCACTTTCTTTTTTCTAAAATAAAAATAATTCGCTCCATACAAACTTTCAATCCCCTTTTCACCACCTTTTAAAAAACAAAATTCACTCCCGATACAAATTTTCAACCGTTTCTTCACCATAAATTGGGGATTAATACAAACTTTTAATGAAAGGCATTTTAACTCCCTTAGGGAATACATTTCTAAAAATGATGAAATCACTTTATTTTTTCAAAATAAAAATAATTCGCTTCATACAAACTTTTAAATGAACTTAGTGCGTTCCGGCGCACTTAGATCGTGTGTCAGAGGGCCTACCGCGAACAACGTAGTTCGCAAATTTTACTCCTATTCACGGTAGGCCCACCGTACGTTCGTGAATACCATACTGCCGGGCGCGGTTCGGTGCGGTAGTCTGTTACGGCTTTATGACAGGTAGGCCCCGTTCGCACGACAGCTTTTTCAACGCGCGTTAAAAACCCGACGTTGGCGCTTTTTTACCGTTTCTAATATTTGTGTTCATATGAACGCTTAAAAATCACCTGTCAGTGGTACTCCCTGTCTTTTGAACGTGTAGTAAAAATGAATATAAATCCAAAAGTATTAGCAATTGCCATTTCTGTTGCGAGAAGACGAAAAATGAAACTTAAATCATTTTGGGTACATCCTCTTAATGACAATAGATATTTAAAAGGCCAGTTTGTGTCACTATATGAAGATCTGAGGATGTATCCTGACAAATTTTTTAACTATTTTCGAATGTCAATAAACACATTTGATGAATTATTGGCACTCGTGAGCCCACGAATAACTCTTCAAGACACCAATATGAGGATTGCAATACCAGCTGTGCAGAGATTAGCTGTGACACTGAGGTCAGTGTTGACGAAGGTGGAGAACCCGCGCGAAATCACCTTTTCATACAAACGTAGTCCTCCTCATTTTCCTGTATGGATATTAATAGTATCACTACACCTTATAAAACACCCCTCCACGCCGCGTCTGTAGATATGTTCGCGATAAACTCGCTAAGAACTAAACGGATTTTCATGTGGTTTGGTGAGAAGCCGGAGCGGGTAGCTAGTTGAAAATATATTGACACAATTTGTTGTATATCAACCACAGGTTTACTCCTACAAGAGTATAAATTTGTATGCAATTTGTTTTTTCCTAAATTGGTATTACAATAATGATTAAAGTCAAATTATGTATTATCAAATTATGTCTAAGAAATCCAGAGAGGAAAACAGGGACTTCATTTGTATGGAGAAATGGTCATCCCCTTTCCTCTTAAGAATATTTATAAATAGGAAACATAATAAACAACATACTTATATTTTATTGATTCATTTTAATTAATACAACGTAACCAAATACAACTAAATTGTAACAATGATATTACTGAAGCTAGGTATGAATATTTAAGTATCAGATTTGAAAACAATTAATACAAAGAAAATAGAATGAGTAGAAGTTTCGTGTGTAAAACTTGTACTTGCACGATTTTCTTTCATCATTCTCTTGCCCTTGTCCCATTCACTTGGGGTCGGCGCAGCATGTCTTTCTCTTCCACACCTCTCTGTCGCCCGTCATTTCATCATTCACTTGCGTTCGTTTCATATCATCTCTCACACAGTCCATCCACCTTTTCCTCGGTTTTCCTTTCCTCGTACTTCCCTCCACATTCATTCGTAATACCTTTCTCGTCACATGACTTTCATCCCTCCGCATCACATGCCCGTAGCACGCTAGGCGATTTGCCCTTACTTTTTCTGTTATGGGTGCAACTTTCAGGCTTCCTCTTATATACTCATTCCTTATCCTATCCATTCTCGTCACGCCACACATCCATCTTAACATTCGCATCTCCGCTACATGCAATCTCTTTTCATCCGTCACCTTTAGGGCCCAACACTCTGATCCATACATGACGACAGGTCTTATGACTGATTTATAAATTTTACCCTTCAACCGAAGAGGCATTCGGGCGTCGCAAATGGTTCCCGCGACCTGTCGCCATTTCATCCATCCTGTGCTAATCCGGTTTTTCACGTCACGGTCAATATCGCCATCGCACTGTACGAGCGAACCGAGGTACTTAAAGTCGGAGCAGACCGGCAATGTAACGCCGTCGAGTTCTATGGCAGCAAAACTGGAGAGACCGCCAAAATCGCAGAACATGTGTTCTGTTTTAGATCTGCTGATCTTCAGGCCAACATTCTCCAATTTTTGCCGCCATTTCTCAAGTCTGCTCTGCACCTCGAGTTCGTTTTCACCAACAAGCACAATGTCATCGGCAAACAGCATACACCAGGGTGCCTCCTCCTGTATGTCCGACGACAGAGCGTCCATAACAAGCAGGAAGAGGTAAGGGCTTAAAGCCGATCCCTGGTGCAAGCCTACCGTGACACTGAACTTGTCGGTGGTGCCAGCAGCTGACCGGACGCGTGTACAACATCGGTTGTACATTGACCGGATTAGCTCTACATACTTCCCAGGCACGCATTTCTCTTTCAGAGCCCACCACAAAACCTCTCGGGGTACTCGGTCGTATGCTTTTTCGAGGTCAACAAACACCATATGCAGGTTCTTTTTGGCATGTCTGTATTTTTCGCACAGATGGCGAAGTGCAAAAATGGCGTCTGTTGTACCTCTCCCCGGCATAAACCCGAACTGGTTTTGTGTTATATCACTCTCATCTCTCAGGCGTCTCTCTATCACTTTTTCCCATACTTTTTCTTTTTTCTTTGTAAGTAAGTATTAAAATTCCTAGCCACACAAAATAATACCAACGTAGTAGACATGACATAGATGTATATGATACTGAAATATTCATCCGCATCATGTAACTTAATTAATTACTATGGCATACTAGTAGAATGCGGCTGTGTTGTTTTACTGGAACTGTCGGCAGGCGCAGGCGGAGAATACTGAATGATCTTGAATGGTTTGATGTTTGGGTTTAGTTTTATAATAGGCGATGGGCGATATTGGGACTGTTTTAGTATTTTAATTTGTTTCGACGGCTGTACAGGCGCTTTAGTTGATGGATTGGCTATTGTAGATGACCCGGCTATTGGCTCTTCTTTAATACTTATATAGGGCTCATAGGGCTGGGTTTGTGTGTTGTGGGTTTGGGATTGGCTTAGTATTTTAATTTGTTTCGACGACTGTACAGGCATTGTAGTTGATGGATTGGCTATTGTAGGTGGCCCGGATATTGGTTCTTCATTAATACTTATATATGGCTCCAATGGCTGGATTTGTGTCTTGTGGGTTTGGGATTGGCTTAGTAGTTTAATTTTTTTCGATGGATGTACAGACGTTGATGGATTGGCTATTGTAGATGGCCTGGCTATTGGTTCTTCATTAATACTTATATATGGCTCATATGCCTGGGTTTGTGGGCCCGATCCACAATGCTGACGAATTATGTTTAATATATCTATTTTAGCAGCTATTTTTGTATCATCATCCATTTTTTTTAAAGATGAGACTAAGGACAGGCAGAACGTCCGATCTTCATCGACAGTGGCCATGTCTGCTTTCATAATTTTTAAAATTTCATCTTCAAATTAATTTTTGTCCTTTTTCCTTTTTTTTGTTGTTTTAGGCATTGCAGGAACTTCTAATTTTTCTATATTTTCTTCATCTGAATGATTTGAATCAGTCCACTGTGATGTATTATTATTTTCCCTTTTGTAGTTCCCTGATGTGGGAGCTTCTTTAACATATGGAATCAAAAATAGTAACTGGTCATAATACCTATATTTTTTCCTTTTTTTTTGACCTTGACCAGAAGTTACATCTTTTTGGGCCTGGTATTCGCGCCGGAAATTATCTCTTATGTGTTTCCACTTGTTTTGTACTTCTTTGCCTGAAATAAAAAAATGATTTGTTTAAAATGTTTAACAATAGACAGAAATCTTACCACAATTTTTCGAATACTATCTGCTGAGCATCCTAACCCTTCTAGTTGGTGTGCTTTCCTGCCGTTATTACTGCAACTATATACCTGTATCAGTAGAGCTTGCCAATGATAAGTAGCTGCTAGGTTTATGGATCCAGTGTTCAAACCAATTAGGCTCAAAAGGTAGAAGGGTTTAGATGCTACGCTGATTGTATACCATATATTGTGGCCAACTCTTAGACTATAAGTACACACTAAATTTAAAGCATTTCCATTGTTACAGGTTTCTTGCGACTGGCAACAGTTTCCATGATTTACATTATCAGTTTCTAATGGGAGTGTCAACCATACATTACATTATCAAACAAGTCTGTGATGCTATATGGGATTGTTTAATGCCTATTTATATGGAGGAAAAAACCAGCGAGGACTTCAGAAAAATATCACAAGAATTTTATCTACGCACCAACTTTCCTAACCTGATAGGAGTTGTTGATGGCAAACACATAGAAATAACAAAGCCTAATCAAAGTGGATCACTATTTTACAATTATAAAAACTATTTTTCTCTCATTTTAATGGCAATTTGTGATGCTAATTATAGCTTTATTTGCATTGAAGTAGGGGCGTATGGTGGCTCCACAGATTCAAATGTATTCAAAAACACATCATTTAATAGACAATTAGAATCAGGGCAAATAGAATTGCCACAACCGGAACGACTACCAAATGACATTAATGGAAAACCAATGCCCTATGTATTGATAGGCGATGAGGCCTTCGCTTTGTCTGAAAATGTTTTAAGACCATATCCAAGTCGTAACTTGACTGTACTGCAACGTGTATATAACCAC
>NW_026946877.1:0-28314 GCF_910591565.1 Cydia splendana | reverse complement strand
CTTCTGATTTCATACAGCGCATTGTTACGAATTTCGGGGTCAAGTTATGTTAAGGAAGAGTTCACGTAAGAGTGCACAACTTTTTATAAAGGTTACTATTGGATTGTTACTACAGCAGCGGGTAATCTGCGATATCCTTGTCGATTTCCTTAATAAACTGCGTTGCTGTCATTTGCTTTAGAGATAAGAGAACGATCTGTCACTCATTTTATAATGGAGATTGACCGTGACGTGGGATGTTTTCCACTGCTTCAATATTTCACCAGCAATGCTGCCGTAGTCCCAATCCGAACGTATCCTTAAATGCGATCGTCGGACAACTTTACTGGCGGTCGCGGACACCACAATGGGGAGTCAATGTTAGTACGAACTAAGCGGATTAATCGGACCGTGTACACTACAAACAAAACCTCAACAGTGGTCATTATTAAACCTTATCCCGTTGCATTAAGATCCACGAGTGACACAAATAAAATGAATGGAATGGACTGTGTGTGGAGCTAGACAAAGCGCCGGTCAGAGGCGAGATTGTATTTAGTCCGTGCGACATTAAAAGGCTTAGGTACAACGTACTAGATAGTCACACTGCATTTAACTTTTCATATCAGCATTCTGGACAAAGACTACAAAGAGGAGATTATATTGAATTTAGTTTTGAGAATTGGGTTTATGCTACCTACAATTGTGACGTTCCTAATAGAATACTAATGCGGTGCTATACGCGCCATACCTTTACCCGTGGAACGTCACATTTGCTCTAAAATTTATTAACAAGCGGAGCTCGGAGGCTTGTTATCAATTTAACAAGAATAGGTACTACAATCGTAATTTGTCCATCTACTGAAGCAAAGCAAATGCAATGCAATGAGTAAAACGACTACATAATTGTTTTAAGCAACCTTGAAAGTCCTCTTCTTTCCAGCGTTAAATATTACACTTTGTTACTAACAACTACATAGAATATGATATTCCTATGACCTACGCTACGCTATTATCACACGCCATCAAAACGCGTATTTCCTCGATGTGTCTGAGGCCGGCCGCGGCCGAAGGCTGTTCATCAATTGTGTAAAGGTTTTCGCATTATAATACAGCGGCGTCTCGTAATCGGCGGTTTGATTGACGATCTCCCCCCTCCCCCCCTCCCCCCCTTACGCCATCCACACGAGGGGAGCTAGGCGCGTAATGGGAAAATAATTTTTGCACAATGACCGTTAGATTCCTACTTTTTGTGTCAGTTATTAAAAGCCATGAGCGATGGCCCGCGCCGCGTCCGACAGAAACAATTAAGATTTCAATATCGCGATATTTAAAATCGCTTTACGATATTGACGGCCGATTGGTCGCGGCGATGGGGCTGACAGGTCCAATTAAATCCTTATTCTAGAATGAATATTCATGAAGAATAATGCGCGCGCGTGCTGCCGCGTGCGCGCGGCTCCCGCCGTAAGCCGTGGGATCAGTGACTGATTCGCCGGAGATTAATCTCGCCTAATCGGCTTACCTTCACAATATTCTAAATGGCTTCTGTAATCGATAAAGCCGGATACTAATTGATGTATCCAATCGTGGAAAACTCTTTGTTCTCGTTTTGTGCCGTTACGTGCACAGTTTCGGGAAACTCGATTGTTATCATATTTTCAAGTTATTAAATTGAGTAGAAAGGAAACGAATTGAAAGAGAAATAAAAGCAATAACCGACCGAACTGACAATCTCCGAAAATAGCGTCGAGGGAGTCCGGGGCGACCGCAACGATAAAAGTTATAATCGTAATGGTGGAAATGTCGTCGAAGGTGGCGCACATGGTGCGGAAATCATTGTAGTATCTATGTCGTAGTCAGATCGTATAATCCGCCGTATTACATTACGGCTAGCCGTTTTCAAAAACAGGGGCGTTTTGAAATGCGGCGGTTCGACGATTAGCCGGATTGTCATTGCGTTACGTTCTTCAATAAGGCGGCCTACGTTTAGCCGCATCGTACTACTATTTTAGATTGTAGAGTGACCAGTTCTTTCGGTCACCTACGTAACCGGAGTTTGACAATGTTTGCAATTTAATTTATTTTTATCATGGTCCCACCGCACTACATGTGTTTCTTTTCCAAAACATTTCCTTCATGTTTTGTGCCGTTACGTGCACAGTTTCGGGAAACTCGATTGTTATCATATTTTCAAGTTATTAAATTGAGTAGAAAGGAAACGAATTGAAAGAGAAATAAAAGCAATAACCGACCGAACTGACAATCTCCGAAAATAGCGTCGAGGGAGTCCGGGGCGACCGCAACGATAAAAGTTATAATCGTAATGGTGGAAATGTCGTCGAAGGTGGCGCACATGGTGCGAAAATCATTGTAGTATCTATGTCGTAGTCAGATCGTATAATTCGCCGTATTACATTATGGCTAGCCGTTTTCAAAAACAGGGGCGTTTTGAAATGCGGCGGTTCGACGATTAGCCGGATTGTCATTGCGTTACGTTCTTCAATAAGGCGGCCTACGTTTAGCCGCATCGTACTACTATTTTAGATTGTAGAGTGACCAGTTCTTTCGGTCACCTACGTAACCGGAGTTTGACAATGTTTGCAATTTAATTTATTTTTATCATGGTCCCACCGCACTACATGTGTTTCTTTTCCAAAACATTTCCTTCACAACTTAAATAGACGAAGCCCCGCAAGCGGGGCTCCTATTTCTGGGCGGTTTGCCCTTCGGGCATCTGAAGCTACCTAACGAACCTAACCTACTTACCTACCTACGCTTTTTTCCCCAAAGTGTAATGTTTTCACGGACGTCTCACTTAATCAATAGGTAGGTAGGTTAGGTTCGTTAGGTAGCTTCAGATGCCTGAAGGGCAAACCGCTCAGAAATAGGAGCCCCGCGAATTAAGTTGCGAAGTTAAGAATTAAGTTGCGGGGCTCTGTCTAATTAAGTTGCGAAGGAAATGTTTTTTGAAAAGAAACAGTCCGACGAACTCCAGATTTGATGGACACCCCAGCGTTTGTCAGGCAGCGCCACGAGTGTTAAAAATGGGAACTCAAAACTGTCAAAGCGGCGGCTAATGACTCGCTGTATTACATTACGGCTAGCCGTGTTGAAGAACGTATGGCGCCGAATACATTCCGGCGGATTCTCATTCAGCCGCATTCAATACGGCTAATCGTTAAGCCGCCGCATTTCAAAACGCCCCTGTTTTTGAAAACGGCTAGCCGTAATGTAATACGGCGGATTATACGATCCGACTGCGACGTCTATATCCGCATCATTGTGTATGGTTGCTTAGGATAATCAGTAGCTGTTGGTTTAAAAAACCGGGCAAGTGCGAGTCGGACTCGCGCACGAAGGGTTCCGTACCATAATGGAAAAAAAACGGAAAAAAAATGCAAAAAAAAAACGGTCACCCATCCAAGTACTGACCACGCCCGACGTTGCTTAACTTTGGTCAAAAATCACGTTTGTTGTATGGGAGCCCCATTTAAATCTTTATTTTATTCTGTTTTTAGTACTTGTTGTTATAGCGGCAACAGAAATACATCATCTGTGAAAATTTCAACTGTCTAGCTATCACGGTTCGTGAGATACAGCCTGGTGACAGACAGACGGACGGACGGACGGACAGCAAAGTCTTAGTAATAGGGTCCCGTTTTACCCTTTGGGTACGGAACCCTAACATGTAGGTAGGTGCGAGCGAAATGCACGAGCCACTGACACTGTTTACCTTATATGCCTTACCTATACATATAGGCGGGGTGGCACGTGGCCAGTCTGTATGATACAAGTAGGTATACTGCCCGATTCGAACTTTATAGATCCGTCATTTAATAGATCTAGAAACGATATGGATTAGATGTGTCAGTGTCAAAAGTGACGTTTTGAGGAAACATCACATTTGACACTGTCATATCTAATACATATCGTTTCTAGATCTATTAAGAGCGCTCTTACAAGAAAAGTCGAAATAATGCAAAATTGATGATACTAGTCGACGAAATTCAGGACTTTGCGCTCATTATTAGAAACAATGAGTACTTGTTCCAGTAAAAGCGTCTTCTTATCTTTATAAATATCGTTGTAAATATTAGAAAAAGGACTTATTAAATTAGTAATGATTTTTTTTCTGATGGTCGTTTCCGAAAAACCCCGTGAAGCACTGAATGGCGAGCTCTTATTTGGAAATGTTGAGAATTTTACTCTGCTAAACCTGGCTATTTTGTATTACTAATACCCTGTACTTTAGGCATATCAAACTATATTTTTCCTACATACCTTTGGGAAAGAGAAAATCAAAGTAAAACGAACTCGATTTTCTCTCCGAAACAAGTGTCAATTCCTACGAAAATCTACTTAATATCGAAGTCATTTTCATACTCAAGCAATCTGCAACGTTTGCTTATACTGTTGGTATACATTAGTGTTTATGAAATTCTACTATAATTTTTTGGCAATTTTTTGAAAACTACTCTATATTACCGATGACGCGCGCTGCGCCAGCTCAGTGCCGCGGCAGAGCTTGTAGAGGCAGGACGTGTGTCGGTCGGCTCCGCACATTTTCAACGGCGACGACGAGGTTTTTTATCATTGTGTGCGGCGGGCGCCGTGTAAAACGCTATACTGTGTGCGTGTAAACCGCAACGAGAGACTTTGATCCTAGCACTGTTTTTATAGTATTATAATTTATAATGGTACAGTTTAATAAACTACCGGACAGGATTAAAAATATTTGAAACGACCTGACATTCTATATGTATTTATTTGACTCAAGATAGTACTCAGGGTCTGATGATGGAGCCGGAAGGTGGTCACCGGTACCAATCAACCATGCAACTAAACCACTTCGTGTTTAGGCTCGTTTTATTCATCTCAACAAGATCTTTGAGACAAGATAGTACTCAGGGTCTGATGATGGAGCCGGAAGGTGGTCACCGGTACCAATCAACCATGCAACTAAACCACTTCGTGTTTGGGCTCGTTTGATTCGGCTCAACAAGATCTTTGACTTAAGATAGTACTCAGGGTCTGATGATGGAGCCGGAAGGTGGTCACCAGTACCAATCAACAATGCAACTAAACCACTTCGTGTTTAGGCTCGTTTTATTCGTCTCAACAAGATCTTTGACTTAAGATAGTACTCAGGGTCTGATGATGGAGCCGGAAGGTGGTCACCGGTACCAATCAACCATGTAACTAAACCACTTCGTGTTTAGGCTCGTTCGATTCGTCGCAACAAGATCTTTGACACAAGTTAGTACTCAGGGTCTGATGATGGAGCTGGACTGTGGCCACGGGTACCAGTCTACCATGTAACTGAACCACTTCGTGTTTGGGCTCGTTTGATTTGTCGCAACAAGATCTTTGACACAAGGTAGTACTGAGGGTATGATGATGGATCCGGAAGGTGGTCACCGGTACCAATCAACCATGCAACTACACCACTTCGTGTTTGGCTTCGTTCGATTCGTCGCAACAAGATCTTTGACACAAGTTAGTACTCAGGGTCTGATGATGGAGCTGGACTGTGGCCACGGGTACCAGTCTACCACGTAACTGAACCACTTCGTGTTTGGGCTCGTTTGATTCGTCGCAATAAGATGTTTGACACAAGATACTACTCAGGGTCTGATGATGGAGCTGATGATGATAGACAGGTACCCGTCGCCACCTTCGCGCTCCATCATCAGACCCTGAGTACTACCTTGTGTCAAAGATCTTGTTGAGATGAATAAAACGTGCCTAAACACGAAGTGGTTTAGTTGCATGGTTGATTGGTACCGGTGACCACCTTCCGGCTCCAACATCAGACCCTGAGTACTATCTTGTGTCAAAGATCTTGTTGAAACGAATAAAACGAGCCTAAACACGAAGTGGTTTAGTTGCATGGTTGATTGGTACCGGTGACCACCTTCCAGCTCCATCATCAGACTCTGAGTATCACCTAGTGTCAAAGATCTTGTTGAGACGAATCAAACGATCCTAAACACGATGTGGTTTAGTTGCATGGTTGATTGGTAATGGTACCTTCCAGCTCCATCATCAGACCCTGAGTACTGTCTTGTGTCAAAGATCTTGTTGAGACGAATCAAACGAGCCCAAACACGAAGTTGTTTAGTCACATGATAGACTGGTACCCGTGGCCACCTTCCAGCTACATCATCAGACCCTGTGTATCTTCAGTGTCAAAGATCTTGTTGAGACGAATCAAACGAGCCTAATCATGTTACTACATGGTTGATTGGTATCCGTGACCACCTTAATCATCATCAGATCCTCAGTACCAGTTCGTTTTTAAACCCTCGTTGATACAAACTTTACATCCTATAGGTACCAAATGCAATGACGAAACATGTAAATAAGCGAGTAGGTACCTATAATTTCTTTCGAGTAATATACCTTCATAAGTACGAGTATGGGGCTATTCATAAATTACGTCGTTTCAAATGGGAGGAGTGGGGGGGGGGGGGTCTGGACATCGGATGATGGTAACATGACGTAGGAGGAAACAGATTCATCCGAAGCTTGATTTTTGGATGATTTGAGGGGTGGGGGGGGGGGGTCAAAAATCGTCAAAAATAGATGACGTAATTTATGAACAGCCCCTATGTACATTTGCACTGCATTTAGTATTTTCGTACTTACCAAATAACAGTTTTAGAACTTTAAAAGTTAAGTACAGTTAGTGTTGTTATGGTTGATTTCAATATGCTTCGCGAAGGATCAAGAATGTTTAATCCATCATTGTAGTGGGAGTGTGGTAGAAGGGATCGGCATACTGAGCTCGCACGGCCTGCCGCAGCGCGTAAAATACCTAAACTCGCTCAACGCCGAAATGTAATAGCGCTCTTAACTGACATATCTTAAAGTTTGAATCGGGCCGATACTCGTACTTCTACACTGAGAGAAAAGGATAACAAAAACACACTTAGAATAACAAAAATAAACTTAATCCGGGGACAAGGAGAGTCAACTAATAGGAACAAATTGACTGTTGCAATTTCTATTACTTCTTGCAATTTCTATTATCTGTTTGTTGAAATTAGATTTAGGATTACTGAGCTGTTTGTAGAAATAAATAAACTTTACAGAAATAGTGAAACGTCTATAATTATTACTAAACTTCATTTTTTCCCCCAGTACAGAACTGTTTTTTAATTCCTGGTTTAGTTTACTAATGATTTTTCTCTCAGTGTACTCATTCTGTAGCGGCGAGTACCTACATAAGCGCAGGCGTCAAGTGACAATGTCCTCGAGTGGCCAGTTAATGCGTGAGTTCTCGACAGCCGTCGAGAGGGAGCTCATTATCTTCGAGAGCTAATCAATTCGGAGCGTATCAGGCGACCCGTCTGCGGACACATACATCACCGAGTTTAAGCTTAAGCTTAAGGGCGTTTGGCCACCAGTTTGATTTACATCAATTACTCTTACGGGTTTCGTAAAGCCTGAAGGGTGAATAGTCAACTAAGGTAAGTACCTATGTTACTTAGGTACGTATATTATAGTTAAGTATAACTGATACAAATTGTAGTTACAGAATAGTTGCTCCTTAAAATTAATAGGACGGTCATTTAAATTCGATCGTTGTCTTTTAAAATCAGGTGTTTTCAATTTTAAAGTAAAAAAGCGGGAAGACTAACGGCTCGATCGATCGGGAAATGGATTAGAGATTCACTAGATATGAAATAGTAAAGATATGTGACGTTCCACGGCAAAAGGTACCTTATGGCGGCTGGCGCCGCGATTCGGGAAATGAATTAGAGATTCACTAGATACGATATAGTAAAGATATGTGACGTTCCACGATAAAAGGTACCTTATGGCGCCTGGAGCTTACGTCGCTTAGCGCCGCAATAACATTGGAGCGGCGTTAATAATAGCGTAAGCGCCAACCGCCATAAGGTACCTTTACCCGTGGCACGTCACATTATCTTTACTATATCGTATCTAGTTAATCTCTAATTCATTTTCCGAATCGCGCCGTCATAGGCTAATTCGAACGTACACTGATATCAGAATGACATCTAACTGATGTCATTCAGTTATCGTTCATTTCGTTCCTACCTACTTGTCCTTACTTAGGGTAAAGGAACACATATGTAGCTAATGTCAAGCACCGCCGATCTAGGTCTGCAGTCTGGGAGCATGTCATGGATTTAAAGTCAATCACACAATAAAGTTTGATAAGCCTCTGGTTAGGAGAAGCGATACATAATACCCAGTATGTTGCGCGAGGCCATTGAGATTAAGAAATATCCAAACTTTAATAGGAAAGATGGCTTTACACTACCACCAGCTTGGGACTATGCAGGAGTCCATCTGATAAACGAACAAGCGAGACATCGACTGTGAGACCTTTTGTGTTGGATGATGCTGGACATTCTTAGTAGACTGGTTAGATCATTTTCCCAAAATCATAATTTACCTGTAGCATAATTTCTATTCGCATTTTTTCCTATTCTTAATTTACACCAGACGCATTAATTCCTAACATGATTTTTCCATTCGCATATTTTCCCATTAGATAATTTAGCCACTCACAAATATTTCTTACGGCGTTTATTCTATAATCAAAAAATCGATTACCCCACCCCACTTTCTTTTCAAAAAACATGCTACAGGTAAATTATGATTTCGGGAAAATGATCTAACCAGTCTCTTAGTAGTAGTATTAGTTTTTAACTACAAATAAATTCAAATGTATTTCTGATTTAATGCATGTTAATTATAAGATGTAATGTTTTTAAAAGATGTGTCCCGCCGAGTTTCTTGCCGGTCCGATATTGGGATACCCTCCTACAATTTAGGAGCGAATTAAATCTTCTCGGGGCAGAGGTGTAGATGTAGGTTAGAGCCGGCATAGTTTTATCGCGTATTTTTAGCTTTACTTGAAAATACTATGAAGTATTTGAACAAATTAAATTATTTTTCAGAAAATATTTTAATTTGTTTTTATCAAGTAGAAACACTACTATATAAATTATAAACTGAAATAAATGTCATATACTAAGAAAAAGTGACCAAGGCCTCCAGTGCCCCAGGCTGGAATCGAACCAGCGTCCTCTGCTATCGCGGCAGGTGCCTGAACCACTCGGCCACCGGGCCACAGCGACATTAGTCAAATTTTTCCAAGTATATGCACTTCCTACTGAAGGCTTGTGGCGCCCCCTGGCCATCTCTAAGGTAGAACAGTATGGTTCGAACCTTCTATCTGGATCATTCTCATGATGATACCGAGCTAGCGAGAGAGATGGCGCTGCCAATCAAGGGGGCGCCACAAGCCTTCAGTAGGAAGTGCATATACTTGGAAAAATTTGACTAATGTCGCTGTGGCCCGGTGGCCGAGTGGTTCAGGCACCTGCCGCGATAGCAGAGGACGCTGGTTCGATTCCAGCCTGGGGCACTGGAGGCCTTGGTCACTTTTTCTTAGTATATGACATTTATTTCAGTTTATAATTTATATAGTAGTGTTTCTACTTGATAAAAACAAATTAAAATATTTTCTGAAAAATAATTTAATTTGTTCAAATACTTCATAGTATTGATTGGCAGCGCCATCTCTCTCGCTAGCTCGGTATCATCATGAGAATGATCCAGATAGAAGGTTCGAACCATACTGTTCTACCTTAGAGATGGCCAGGGGGCGCCACAAGCCTTCAGTAGGAAGTGCATATACTTGGAAAAATTTGACTAATGTCGCTGTGGCCCGGTGGCCGAGTGGTTCAGGCACCTGCCGCGATAGCAGAGGACGCTGGTTCGATTCCAGCCTGGGGCACTGGAGGCCTTGGTCACTTTTTCTTAGTATATGACATTTATTTCAGTTTATTACTTGAAAATAGTTGTAATGTAGAACTAGCCTTATGAACCAATTTTGCATGTATGACTGGCCTTAAAATGTATAGTTAATGATGGTTCATTATTTTGTAAGTGGGTAGTTTTTACACAGTACAGTTTTTCCTCAGTCACCCGTTGACCACGAACGCTGTAAAGGGTTCGAAACGTCTGGATGTAGTAGGTATGTATTCAATATACTTACGCGATATAATCCGTTTCAATCGTTTTTATTTCATAATTAGGGGTGTATATAACAGTTCCTACGTTTGAATTGGCCTGTATATATATATATATATAGCACGAACACAGATCCGCTACAATGCAGCAATTCTTTTTGTTTGTGTGTAGGTCTTTGTATTTTAGTAACCGTACTAGTTTTAGATTTCTTTGTGGCTAGTTGTAGCGCGTGAGCCTAACCCAATCAGCGTTAACGAGCGGTCGCGCTATTATGGGAATCGAGTGGCTCCCTCCTCCCCCCTCCACTAATCACCACACTCGATGTCCACACTATCCGTGTCAGATCTCGAACCCCTATGCGATCTGGGAATATTACAGCGTATCGCCTTCATTTCCTTCAAAACGACTTGCGGACTTGATTTGTCATTTGTATCTATTAATTTAACCCTAAATACAGTGTTTAAAATAGTGTATTTAAATACATTGGCCTTTCAACAAATCCTTCAGGACTTTTGTTGTGGATAGAGAACGGGGTAGGACCTTTGGGTTGATTTATAATATATTAAATATCCATCAGGATCTAGTTATACAGGCATTTATTTATCGGAAAGTGGAAAATCGTTGTGATTGGAGAGTCAAGAGATAAATTCGAGCTTAGGTATGTGCTCAGTCATGAGGAAACAAGGACGAAGAAAATACAGATTGGTGTAGTAATTATCATCTTTTTCTGAATAAATTTGTGCGCAACAGAATAAATACTGAGAACTAACTTCTGCCCGTATTTTAGCCTGCGTGTAATGATGTTGACGGTTGATAAAAACTATTCTACGTCCTTTCCCGGGTCTCAAACAATCTCTATACCAGATGTCATCCGCATCGGTTCAGTGGTTTAAGCGTAATGAGGTAACAGACAGACATATGTAGTTACTTTCGGTTTATTAGGTACATATATATAGTAAGATAAGAATGGCAATCTGACCCCTATTCGTAACCACTTCTGCGATGAATTGATCAGGAGTTGTTCTGGCCTGCCAATAGCAAAGCTAAGAAAGCTTCAAGAATTGCAGAACGTCGGCGTTCGCTATAAATCAATGATACACCGCAGCGTCGGAATAACAAAGTATCTTGGAAACTTTTATTTTCCGTTAAATTTAATTTTCCATTATGAAATTCAGCTCGCAGACATGGTTTTTATGCGATATTAACCCAAGAGCAGACGGGTACCAACATTTAATTTAAAACTTACAACACTATACATATTTATTAGTAGTTGTTTTCATTTAAGCAATCGCCACCCTCTAAGATAGAAGAGTAGTTTGTTTTATACCTTTGGACTTCGGTAAAACGGTGTAATTTTTATCGGATTTAGTAATCGAATTGGGTGGTACATGTTCCATTATATTCCAAAGCAGATGGGTTAAAATGTTAACAGACTGAGCTGGTGACTGGTTCCTCTTGACAGAAGCACCACCTCAATACTTAGGCCAAAAGTACTTATTAGAAAGATGGCGGATCTCGATAAGACTAGCGCCGGGCCAGGGAGAGTGGCCTACCCCAATACAGGGTGATTTCGGGGTCGTGATCCATAACCACTTTTTCTGACTCTGTAAATGATCCACATTATCATATGGTAGTATTTGATTAAAAGCGCTGGTGGCCTAGCGGTAAGAGCGTGCGACTTGCAATCCGGAGGTCGCGGGTTCAAACCCCGGCTCGTACCAATGAGTTTTTCGGAACTTATGTACGAAATATCATTTGATATTTACCAGTCGCTTTTCGGTGAAGGAAAACATCGTGAGGAAACCGGACTAATCCCAATAAGGCCTAGTTTCCCCTCTGGGTTGGAAGGTCAGATGGCAGTCGCTTTCGTAAAAACTAGTGCCTACGTCAAATCATGGGATTAGTTGTCAAGCGGACCCCAGGCTCTCATGAGCCGTGGCGAAATGCCGGGATAACGCGAGGAAGAAGAAGAAGAAGTATTTGATTAAAAGATAATTACTTGAATTATTCTTATTTTTCAAGTAAAATTAATGTTATACTAAGTAATTATGGTCACCCTATGACTTTTGACATACGCTGTATGGAAAGCGACAAGACGTCACATTGAGTAGGGTCACCAAATTGTATGCAAAAATGTTTTTTCCTACTTGTCATCTGGAAAATAATCATCATTATTGGGATAAACAATAATTAACAACATCATTAGGAATCTTTGGATTATGTATGATGTCTGGCTCTCTTGCTCCACGACCCCGAAATCACCCTGTATAAGTTATATATATAAGCTTAGACGGTAACATAGAAATTAGGAACAATGGAACCGTAACCTATTTATCTCCCGACACCGCCAGTTATGTAAAAATTCATGTTCGACGTTCAATTATATATTTAGACCAAAATAACTCTGCCTGGCATTTGCTATGAATATGTGTGGAAATGCGTCAAATTTATATAAAAATATCTAATTAATACCTTTAAACGTGCAATTCTTGTTTAATTATATATATATATTTCGGGGATCTCGGAAACGGCTCTAACAATTTCGATGAAATTTGCTATATGGGGGTTTAGGGGGCGAAAAATCGATGTACAGTCGCCATCAGATATATCGGAGCGGCCAAGGTGTTCACAATATCTGAACACGCACTCTAACGCCCTGACAATAGAGGCGTGTTCAGATATTTTTGAGCACCTTGGCCGCTCCGATTTATCTGATGGCGACTGTACATAGCTTATCTCTTATCTCTGGGAAAAAGGCGCATTTTTGAGTTCTTATATGTTTTCCGAGTAAAGCTCGGTCTCCCAGATATTGACGTTTATAATGATAGGTACTTTCTCACTTTGTTCTAATCAAATTGGTGTTAGATAAAGTTAGCTTAGACGGTCTCTATGCGCGTATGTAGCGTCACTTGTATTACGCGTGGCCCGCGTAGCGTAGCGTAGGGCTTTTTGATTGATGAAGATAAACTAATCTTTATAAATCTGCTTTCCCATTGCTCTCCCTTATGCTCGAGTACCTACATAGGTACTAATACACTAAGTCATCAAGAACGTCGATTCTAATTTAACAACTTGTTATGTGTTTTGAACTGGTTTTGATACGACCTTGGTCTGACGCACCACTTTTACTTCATTTCGCATGCACCAATCAGCGTGATCGATCTTCAAGGTCGGGGGCGAAAGGGATCTAAGGTTAAAGGGGTTTTGATCGTAACAAAGTTGTTAAATCTGAATTGGATGATAATGAAAAAGTGAGTTACGAGTAAAGTGAGTTAATAGCCTTAAGCTCACAAGGGTCCCGACATTGCTATGTGCAGCACGACTCGTCGTTCGGTTAAGCGGTGGCTCTGATGGCCCGTTACGAGTTTAATTATAAATCATAATGGCTTCGACACGACACGACCTCTGTCACTTAACATTCCGCACCCGGCCGACTTTTGTTTGAGCCGCAATTTGTTGGGGTCACAAGTCATTTTCATTCAAATAGCCGCTGCGTCGAGCATTGATTGCTTGCGTCCCTACAGGCTCAGGAAAGCGCCGGGTGACTCATAAATGGCACGAGTATAGTTTAAAATACGATAACCCTCCTTTTGCGTTGCGTAGTCGGGTAAAACGTGGACACTCAATCTATTTATAATGAAATATAGTGCAAGTAGTTTTTTAAAAACTTGGAGCTATTGTTGACCAATTATTATTATTTTGTTTCGCCATTTTGGATTTCACGGGCCTATAAATCCCGGTCTTTTGATAGGCTTGCGTGGGGATACAGATCCAACACGTAGAGGCCCCTTTGAGAGCTTTAATGTCATGTAGAACGCCTGCTGGAACCCGTTCACAGCCGCAACAATAAACACCCATGAACCGGTCGCAGCAGGCATTGGGACTATTGTAGAAAGAGTGAATAGTATACCGATCTATGAATTGAAGTTTGGGTGGACAAAGAGACTGGGCTATTGACCAATTATTATTATTATTATTGGGGTGTTGTGGGCCTTTGAGTGTCGCATCGACCAGCATTGATCTATTGTGACGGCCCTTTAAAGTTCATTACTAATGCCCGTTGCACCCAGAAAGTTCCAGATTCTTTGGGCCGTAATGTTCTGTACCTCATAGGGTTGCACTACGTGTCGCCCTAGGTAGGTACTTCTTTTTGACATTAGTGGTCCACAAGAACAGAGAATGTGCATTGCAGTCTCCTCTGACTCCTGACAGAACCTGCATGTCGCATCTTGTTTCATGCCAATTTGAAACATGTGTTTGTTCAACTTACAGTGTCCATTTGTCCAGTCAGTATTCTGGTCACCGCGCAGGTTTTGTGCCTTTTGAGTCCTAAAAGCTCCTTTGCAATTGTTGACCAAATATTACGCTTCAAAAATTAAGCATGACCGTTTTATTAATTAATGCCCAGTTACTGGAACAGGATTACGCCCGCCTGAAAATTTCGCCTTGATACAGTTACCTAATATAAGTATTGCACAGGGAAACTAAGTAAACAAAAAGATCTGACACATCTTAGAGGTTTTTCGCGTTTTTTTACGCGCTTCGTTGTTCACGACATGGTTTTAGACGACTATAAAGGGCGTGTACCATCCATACTGCATACGTTGTCTCTCTGTACTGGCCGTCCCGACCCACATGGCGAGTAATGAGCGCTAAAGCGTGCCAACTCCAATTCCGGCGCCTTTCGGTTTCCAATTTATGTCACTTCTTTTTAATTACAACTGCCGCCGGCCTTCTATTTCCGTCTCGAGTGCAATCTGGTAAATTGCAACTAGTATCAAATTGTCACACACGAACGGCTCGAGAATAGTTATGTACTTACAAGTATTTGTACAACGAGGGAACTTCGATATTTCTTCGAGTTTGAGTCCCGAAATGTGTGAAATTTTACAAATTTTGAAGCAAGCCTTTAATTAAGACGGTTCGCGTCCTAAAGTGACATCACTTCAAGGGCATTTTGTCTCACGTTCGCATGAAAATTGAATGATGCTTACAGCGAAACACACTTGTTCGGGCTGTTAAGGTGAATTTTTTTGTAAGAACCATTAAAGTTTCATCGCTTTATGAAGACAGGTTAAGTGGGTATTCTGCACTCGCCGGCGCTATCTTGCACATTTATAACGGAGGTATCTAAAGCGGTTTTCTTTCTCGCATATCAGGTGCATATATGAGACGATAGCAGAGCGATAAATTGTGTAAAGATATCGCGTGTGTATCGCTCGTTTATTCGCGGCGCGTGACTCGGCGGGTAGTGGAGATGCATATTAGATGAGGCAGAACTTAATGGAATACCGCTGACAGCCGAAGGTACGGCCGATAAGCTGCGCTGCGCCGTACCTATCGACTTCCTGAACTAAACAGGCTTTGCAGCAGCGACTATATGCTTATATTTAGTTAGCCGAATATCCGGATAAGGAATTAACTACCTATCTGTGATAGATGTTCATTGTTATCGCATTAAATAATTTAAGTTACTTATTTCCCCTAGAAACAATTTTACTGTATTTTATTGTTATTTTTTTTGCAACTCTTTTACGTTTAATTGTTCTTTTTGTGGTACTACCTACAAAGTTAACTTAGTGTCCCTAACTTTTTAAACCAGAATACCTCTTACGACCCTGACACACATTGATTGCATTCGGTCAACCAGTTACATCAGCGATAATGTGATTGCTCGGTAATATTGTATAAGATGAACAAACACGACTGGAAACGGCATGGATTAAGCATGCATGAGGTAGAGGCTGGGAATAATTGAGCAGACGAGACGAGAGTGAGCGCCGTCTGACGCGACGCGACGCGCGTGACTCCGTCACTTCGCGATGCGACTATAAAGATTGTTGTGGCAAGTTTGGGGGGGTTTAAGATTACATACAGGTTGACTAATATCTCACCACAACACCATATTACAATATCACACCATAACAAGCCCGTGATGGATTATTATATTGCTAGGTACCTGTGTAGTTTGTCTATGTAAAGATGACATCGGGATGGTTCTTGCAACCGCACTGCTGTTACAGCGCTAATGCTGCAGCAATGACGTTTGTGGTGTCACTGTTAGAACGCTCAATCTGTCACTCATTGTATCCAAGAGAGAGCGAGAAACACCGCCAGAACGCTGCTGTAGTCGCCAGCGCCAATATCTAATATGACAAGATACATTCCATCTTCTGCTTGCATCAACAGACCAATCCACTTGACCTATTGGGATATGAATATCTCCGGTAGGTATATATCGTCGTCGTTTCTGGCTTTTGGTTTTCGCCTTTGGGGAATGTAGATATTAATGTTTTTCTCTCAACTTTCCCGACGACGTCTTATGATCTTACTTAATATTATCTATGCTCTCCGTTGGTATAACATAGGCCAGACGCTGATAGACGCTGTTGTGCTGACCGTCACTCATGTCTGTTGGGTGCAGCACGGGGCTTACATCATCCTTATAAGATAAGGGAAGTGTTTATATCATCCTTCAAACTGTGAGCAAACGAAGCTAGTGATGAATAATAGAGCAAGCGTGGAGGGCGTTAAATTTATAAGGGTTAGCATGAAATATGCGCGATTAGCCCGAGCTCTGTACGAGTAGTGCTGCGCTCGCGTGATGCTTGCGCCACTAGGAATATATCCAGAAATATTATGTATATTCCGAACATAGAAGGATCCTATAGAAGTGCTATACGCGTGCCTCCGTGAGGGACAAAACATACGCAATGCGACACTATGATTGGTCGAATTTATTTGTTGCCCACCATAATCCATACAAAATTTACGGTGGGGAATAAAATAAATGTGAGACTGTGACAAGGACAACCAATAATAGCTCTTTCGCTGCTATACTCCTACTGAAAGATATAATATGTATAAGACTATCTTGTTCGGTCATTTCCTCCACCCCTCATGCCTGATCCAGTTATATATTAGATTCATGATTTCGAACAACAAGAAAGTTAATAAAACAAAATATGTAATTTCTACAGAAGTTCAAGAAAGAAAAATCACAATATTTAATCTGCTAATTTTATGAATTTATTTTAATCGTAATGTGTAACTCAGTACCTACAGAAAATCATAATATGTCAACATTTTCCTGACTTAGTAAGGATACGTGCTACACGAAATATTCTCGTATAGGGAATATTTCCAAGCCTGGAACGTCCCTAAGCCGGGGCTGGATAACCGGGCTCGGGCTTCAGGCTTCTTTAAGGATCAACCGCGCCTATTTGCATTTCGTTTGGTCGAAACCAGCGAAAAGGACGGCTTACAGCGCACCGCCCGAAAACGTTAGAATAAATATTATTTGCGTATATTTTGCCATATTTATTGCTCATATTTTTGGCCAGGCACGTGTAAGCCGCATATATGGTGATACGGTGATAGAAACGAAACTGTTAACACTTTAACGCGAGCCGTTTTAACTATGCAAGCCTAAATAATTCTAGCTAAACTAAGACTCACGTGATTTAACACAAGAGTAAGTATTCAGATTTCAGAGACATGATGCCAGAATAATATCAATACTTAGCAGTGTTTTCATAAATCCTAGATACTCAAATGACAGTTTCTGATCGTTCTGATTTTGATGACAGATCGGTTCAAAGAGTAAAGTAAGTATAAAATGATCGGTTGGTCAAAGAGTGGCAGTTGAAATGATATTTAATATCTGGGATTTAAAGAACAAGTTTTAGTGAGACCTCGTTTTACTACCCACTCTTGAGGGTTATTATTGCTCGTAAAACGCAGAGATATTGATATTACTAATCATGTTGAGTATTCTCCAGGTACAAACAAAATGTTTCATTTTCATAACTCCCACTAAGTAAATTGCCCCTCGCTAATACAATTATTGTGAACTGACATCCAAATATAATGTAACAAGCGGCCATAATCTAAATGAGTAAATGGAATGTGGCGGAGTGCTGTCGGCGTTGGCGTCGGCGTCGGCGTCGGCGTTGCCGGCGGCGGCATAATTGCACCAGCCGGCGTCCGCGATCAGCTGTGGACAAGTCAATCACGACCCATTAACACAAGCACCCGTACGCGAGCTGAGAATATTACAATACAATACCACTATCAATTCGATTTCAAAATCAATACGCACTGAAAACGCACCGTGTCCCCCAACTTAGAACTTGGAATTTGTGCGAGAGTACCTGCGAAAAAGAATTGAATGTTTTTTTTTAAATGTTATTAGAGGTGGTTGTTATGCGCAGTCGGGAAGCACCTTTTTAATCTTATGCAAAATCAAGAGTCTTACCTCATCCATGTTGCTTATTGAAACAGTAGAACAGAAATTCCAACTTCAGATACCTGACAAAAAGTAGTGGAAGGACATAAAAGAAAACGAACAACGCTCGGTGTCACCAGCCACCGGCCGACCTGCCGGCTAGCGCGAACCGTAGAGGTGTGTTTCTTCATCTTCACACATGAGAAAATGATAAAAGTACATTTCGTGTTTTAAAATAAAAAAAGTTTCTCCACTTCTCTAAGGTACTTATATTTTTGGAGCAGGTTGTATGTAGTGTTTGTCTTCGATTAGCGCGAGTAAATTGGCGAGTCACTTAGGCCGTTAGCAATTCTCGATCGGAGCTCGGCCGTAACTCATTCGTAACATTAGGAGCGGTAAACACTCGCCTCCTCCATAACTCATCGCCGGGATAAAGGAACGAGCTCTTTTTAAATGACTTTACAAACGTTAAACTCTATCTACCTTCCGTTGTATTTCCCCCGACGTTTGAATCGTCCAATTTTGTTCGCGAAGAGAAATGGTAATTTTATTATACTGTCTTTTGTTTGTAACAAGATTTCTTTTACATATCCAACGGGCATAGAATTGTACGAAACGAAGGCAGAATCAGTTAAGAAATCGTGTATTTTTAACCGACTTCCAAATCTCAAAGAAGGAGGTTATACTAAAGTATTTGAACAAATTAAATTATTTCAGAAAAATATTTTAATTTGTTTTTGACATTGGAAATGTCTTTTCGTTCGCTCCAGTATACGGTCCGATTTCACGAAAAAGTGCGATCCCCTTATATCTCGGAAAGTTGTGAAGATATGATATTAAAAAATAGGCTCAAAAGACGCATAATAAAGTAAAATAAAAATAAAAATAATCACGAGAGCTGTAAGGTGCAAAAATAATTATTCGAGAAAGTCTAAAACAAAAAAAGTTATGGTCGAAATAGTGAAAATAAAATTCAATTTTTTCCGAATTTTTGATTTTGGTGCTCGATAATTTGGAAACGAAGAATGATATCAAAAATTTGAGAAAAACGGCTCTGGACAATTTAGTCAGCTACAATTTGAGCCTAAAACAAAGACGATCGGGTTAAGGGTTTGCCCTGTAGCCTAACCTTAAAATAGTCAAAAAGTCAGAACGACATTTTTCACAGGACATTTATGACTTCATGTTTCGCAGAGTTCGTTATCGGTGTTTGTTGTGAATTATTGGGATTATGACGGCAGAATAACACTTGCACTGCGTGGGCTTTCACAATCGTTGCAGATTTTTCTTGGTCTAACTCTATCTATCCTGTTTGAGACGGGCGTAGATAACGCACTATTCGACAATCTATGCATTCTTGTGGTGGTGGTGGAAATAGAAATAGATCTCTATTTCTATTTCAGAAGAGGCAGAGGTAGAGGCAGAGGCAGAGGCAGAGGCAGAGGCAGAGGCAGAGGCAGAGGCAGAGGCAGAGGCAGAGGCAGAGGCAGAGGCAGAGGCAGAGGCAGAGGCAGAGGCAGAGGCAGAGGCAGAGGCAGAGGCAGAGGCAGAGGCAGAGGCAGAGGCAGAGGCAGAGGCAGAGGCAGAGGCAGAGGCAGAGGCAGAGGCAGAGGCAGAGGCAGAGGCAGAGGCAGAGGCAGAGGCAGAGGCAGAGGCAGAGGCAGAGGCAGAGGCAGAGGCAGAGGCAGAGGCAGAGGCAGAGGCAGAGGCAGAGGCAGAGGCAGAGGCAGAGGCAGAGGCAGAGGCAGAGGCAGAGGCAGAGGCAGAGGCAGAGGCAGAGGCAGAGGCAGAGGCAGAGGCAGAGGCAGAGGCAGAGGCAGAGGCAGAGGCAGAGGCAGAGGCAGAGGCAGAGGCAGAGGCAGAGGCAGAGGCAGAGGCAGAGGCAGAGGCAGAGGCAGAGGCAGAGGCAGAGGCAGAGGCAGAGGGAGAGGGAGAGGCAGAGGCAGAGGCAGAGGGAGAGGGAGAGGGAGAGGGAGAGGGAGAGGGAGAGGGAGAGGGAGAGGGAGAGGGAGAGGGAGAGGGAGAGGGAGAGGAGAGGGAGAGGGAGAGGGAGAGGGAGAGGGAGAGGGAGAGGGAGAGGGAGAGGGAGAGGGAGAGGGAGAGGGAGAGGGAGAGGGAGAGGGAGAGGGAGAGGGAGAGGGAGAGGGAGAGGGAGAGGGAGAGGGAGAGGGAGAGGGAGAGGGAGAGGGAGAGGGAGAGGGAGAGGGAGAGGGAGAGGGAGAGGGAGAGGGAGAGGGAGAGGGAGAGGGAGAGGGAGAGGGAGAGGGAGAGGGAGAGGGAGAGGGAGAGGGAGAGGGAGAGGGAGAGGGAGAGGGAGAGGGAGAGGGAGAGGGAGAGGGAGAGGGAGAGGGAGAGGGAGAGGGAGAGGGAGAGGGAGAGGAGAGGGAGAGGGAGAGGGAGAGGGAGAGGGAGAGGGAGAGGGAGAGGGAGAGGGAGAGGGAGAGGGAGAGGGAGAGGGAGAGGGAGAGGGAGAGGGAGAGGGAGAGGGAGAGGGAGAGGGAGAGGGAGAGGGAGAGGGAGAGGGAGAGGGAGAGGAGAGGGAGAGGGAGAGGGAGAGGGAGAGGGAGAGGGAGAGAGGGAGAGGGAGAGGGAGAGGGAGAGGGAGAGAGGGAGAGGGAGAGGGAGAGGGAGAGGGAGAGGGAGAGGGAGAGGGAGAGGGAGAGGGAGAGGGAGAGGGAGAGGGAGAGGGAGAGGGAGAGGGAGAGGGAGAGGGAGAGGGAGAGGGAGAGGGAGAGGGAGAGGGAGAGGGAGAGGGAGAGGGAGAGGGAGAGGGAGAGGGAGAGGGAGAGGGAGAGGGAGAGGGAGAGGGAGAGGGAGAGGGAGAGGGAGAGGGAGAGGGAGAGGGAGAGGGAGAGGGAGAGGGAGAGGGAGAGGGAGAGGGAGAGGGAGAGGGAGAGGGAGAGGGAGAGGGAGAGGGAGAAACATAAAAAAGAAAAAGTGCCACGAAATGGTCTCACCTCAGCATGTTGCTGGCGGCTGCTAGCAGATAGCTGATGCTGAACCCTGGCAGTACCTAGTGGAGCTCGGGTTTAATACAACATAAACACACGCTGTTTTGGTCATCGGACTCGTCTCGATGAGCACTTAGGACAGTAGTACCCAAGATAGAGCTGATGCTGAACCCTGGCTGTACCTAAAGGAACTCAGGTTTGTTGCAACATAGGCACACGCTGTTTTGGTCATCCGACTCGTCTTGATGAGCACTTAGGAGAGTAGTACCCAAGATAGAGCTGATGCTGAACCCTGGTTGTACCTAGCGGAACTCAGGTTTGGTGCAACATAGGCACACGCTGTTTTGGACACCCGATTCGTCATGATGTGCATTACCCAAGATAGCTGATGCTGAACCCTGGTAGTACCTATTGGAACTCAGGTTTGGTGCAACATAGACAAACGCTGTTATGGTCATCTCTCGTCGCGTCAAACTGCTGTCAAGAAAATTTCATATCTTGCAGCAAATGGGCCGCTGCCGATCACCACTTCTCGAGTTGACTACGGATTTGCCGTGTAATAATTTTCTTGTACTTTGAACATTATTAATATATCCTGCTTATTAATCGAAAAATGAAATATGTACCTATGCTTATGCGCCACGGCGACAATTATTCAAACTTGGATACGCGTGTGGAAATTTTGCAATTTGCTTGTTCACATGCGTTATGTCCAGGATACTTGTGTTAAAATAATTATCATTCAACGTTGTAGTTTTATTTTTTTGTAACTTTTTCCTTATCCAGACTTTCTCGTCGCTCAGCGACAATATTTTTTCGAATTTCGTAGATTCATTTCCAATGTGCTCGATAGTCGTGTGAGGCACGAAATCTGTGAATTTTATCAAGTAGAAACACTACTATATAAATTATAAACTGAAATAAATGTCATATACTAAGAAAAAGTGACCAAGGCCTCCAGTGCCCCAGGCTGGAATCGAAGCAGCATCCTCTGCTATCGCGGCAGATGCCTAAGCCACTCGGCCACCGGGTCACAGCGGCATCGGTCAAATTTTTCCAAGTATATGCACTTCTAACTGAAGGCTTATGGCGCCCCCTGGCCATCTCTAAGGTAGAACAATATGGTTCGAACCTTCTAACTAGATCACTCATGTGATACTGAGCTAGCGAGAGAGATGGCGCTGCCAACAATACTAAAGTATTTGAACAAATTAAATAATTTCAGAAAAATATTTTAATTTGTTTTTATCAAGTAGAAACACTACTATATAAATTATAAACTGAAATAAATGTCATATACTAAGAAAAAGTGACCAAGGCCTCCAGTGCCCCATGCTGGAATCGAACCAGCGTCCTCTGCTATCGCGGCATATGCCTAAGCCACTCGGCCACCGGGTCACAGTGGCATCGGTCAAATTTTTCCAAGTTTATGCACTTCTTACTGAAGGCTTATGGCGCCCCCTGGCCACCACCAGCCAAACACCATAACAATATAATATTTTCCGAACCATATTGTTCTACCTTAGAGATGGCCAGGGGGCGCCATAAGCCTTCAGTAAGAAGTGCATATACTTGGAAAAATTTGACCGATGCCGCTGTGACCCGGTGGCCCAGTGGCTTAGGCATCTGCCGCGATAGCAGAGGACGCTGGTTCGATTCCAGCCTGGGGCACTGGAGGCCTTGGTCACTTTTTCTTAGTATATGACATTTATTTCAGTTTATAATTTATATAGTAGTGTTTCTACTTGATAAAAACAAATTAAAATATTTTTCTGAAATAATTTAATTTGTTCAAATACTTTAGTATTGTTGGCAGCGCCATCTCTCTCGCTAGCTCAGTATCACATGAGTGATCTAGTTAGAAGGTTCGAACCATATTGTTCTACCTCAGAGATGGCCAGGGGGCGCCATAAGCCTTCAGTAAGAAGTGCATATACTTGGAAAAATTTGACCGATGCCGCTGTGACCCGGTGGCCGAGTGGCTTAGGCATCTGCCGCGATAGCAGAGGACGCTGGTTCGATTCCAGCCTGGGGCACTGGAGACCTTGGTCACTTTTTCTTAGTATATGACATTTATTTCAGTTTATAAGGTTATAAACTTGGTCAAGCAGATCTTGTCAGTAGAAAAAGGCGGCAAATTTGAAAAATGTAGGCGCGTTGGGATATCGTCTCATAGAAAATTTGAATTTCGCGCCTTTTTCTACTGACAAGATTTGCTTGACCATCTATATCAATTCGGTTGTATGTTTTTTTTTTTTTTTATTTGTTTATATGTTTGTTACTCCATATCTCCGTCATTACTGGACCGATTTTAAAAATTCTTTTTTTGATTGTATTTATATACATACAGATTGGTCCCATTTTTGTCAAAACCCAGTTCTGATGATGGGATCCATGAGGAATCGAGGGAACTCCTCAAATCTTAAAGGCATACATATATGTAGTGATTTTTGGGTTTTTATCAACAAATCAAGCATATACATCCAGAAAAGTGACATTTGATGAAGTGGAACTGCTGATGATGATCAGAACGGAACTCTTCAACGACGCATAGTTCATGTTTGGCGATTTGTCCTCTTAGTTATGTTTGTTAAGCAAGTTAAGTTTTTAAGCCACATTTTTGTCAATCTCGAGTTCTGATGGAGGGATGCATGAGGAATCGAGGGAACTCCTCAAATGTTAAAGGCATGCGTATAGAGATTTTTGTATTTACATCAGAAAATCAAGCATTTTCATTAAAAACTGTCGCATTTGATGAAGTGGAACTGCTGATGATGATCGGAACAGAACTCTTCAACGACGCATAGTTCACGTTTGGCGATTTTTCCTCTTTGTTATGTTTGTTAAGCAAATTAAGTTTTTAAGCCACATTTTTGTCAAGCTCGAGTTCTGATGATGGGATCCATAAGGAATCGAGGGAACTCCTCAAATATTAAACGCATACGTATAGATTTTTTATGTATTTTCATCATAAAATCAAGCATTTACATTAAAAACTGTGGCATTTGATGAAGTGGAACTGCTGATAATGACCAGAACAGAACCCGGACTCGGACCCGGACCTTGACCCGGACTCGGACTCGGACCCGGACCTTGGCCCGGACTCGGACCCGGGCCTTGACCCGGACTCGGACCCGGACCTTGACCCGGACTCGGACCCGGACCTTGTCCCGGACTCGGACCCAGACTCGGACCCGGACCTTGATCCGGACTCGGACCCGGACCTTGACCCGGACTCGGACCCGGACCTTGACCCGGACCTTGACCCGGACTCGGACCCGGACTCGGACCTTAACCCGGACTCGGACCCAGACTCGGACCCGGACCTTGTCCCGGACTCGGACCCGGACTCGGACCCAGACTCGGACCCGGACCTTGACCAGGACTCGGACCCAGGCTCGGACCCGGACTCGGACCCGGACCTTGACCCGGACCTTGACCCGGACTCGGATCCAGACTCGGACCCGGACCTTGACCCGGAAAACCACTATGATACCTTAACTAAATAAACCACTATGATTACCTACCATAAAATGTAGGTATAAAGTATGATGATGCCAATCTTAATAGCCCCTCCCGCTCAAACCCCCGTACACCGCACCGCATGCGCCGTTAAGTGGGTTAGGTTAGGTTTGAACTGCGATCCTCACAGAACCGAACAAGGGTTAGGTTAGGTTAGAACTGCGAGCCTTACAGAAACGAAATGCTACTTGAAAAGTGGGTTTGATTAGGTTCGAACTGCGATCCTCACAGAACCGAACTGCTATCAGAGAAGTGGGTTAGGTCAGGCTAGAACTACGACCCTTACGGAAGCGAAATGCTAGTAGACAAGTGGGTGGTTTTACCTCCTTTTCTATATAGTGCACAATCTACAATAATCTTTCACCGGCCCCCATGGTATAATAATATACTCCGCCTGGTACTCTATTCCGAGATTCGCGTATGACCTAACTGACCCCTGTCATCATGCTGTTTACAGGTTCTCAAACTTTAAAATGTGGGAGAATTTTAACCAACGGTGAAAATTATTTTAACGGCATTAATTTTAAGTTATTCATGTAGAAACATAGTAAAATAAAACCAATCTAATGTATTAAATTAAACTTTATTTATCTATACAAGACAAACGTTTGAAAAACTAATTCACAGTTACACATTAATTACCAAGCTTACGACGTGAAAAGTTTGGAAAACACTGCGACTGCTGACACTGAGCGAGAAGGAAATAACAATTAACACGCGTTCGACAAGGCAATTAACACGCGTTCGACAAGGATGACGGTCAGGGCATGAAGTTATCTAGATCCGAATTGTCAAATGTGACAGCGCTATCCTGTGTTGCCAGTAATGTAAACAGAATTACCCGAACGTCTGAAATTTCTTTCGTGAATCGGAAGATATTGCTAACGAATAATTAAAAATGACGTGTTATTGTAAAATTTAAGATAAAATACATATAAATGAAAATTATAATATTATAAAGAAATATTTTAACTTATTAACCATAGGTATAATGTACCCATGTAACATGTTATGTTGAAATAAAGTGGCAATGTTATTGTGACGTAGGCCCGTGTCACTCTGGGAATAGAAGACCATGTTTTATTAGACCATGACCGGCCCCCATAGAAGTCTGTTTTTTTTTCTTAAAAATTATTTATAATTAGTTCAGCTCATGTTTGACTTGCGCTGTTAGTTAAACACGTCTCGTATTATTTAAGTTGATTTCTCACGCAGGTAACTGCTATTGACAATAATATAGATAGATGCGGTTCTCTAATTGGTTAGGTTAAATTGGATCTTCGTTTTCTTTCTCGTTTTTTAGGGTTCCGTACCCAAAGGGTAAAACGGGACCCTATTACTATCCGCTGTCCGTCTGTCACCAGGCTGTATCTCACGAACCGTGATAGCTAGACGGTTGAAATTTTCACAGATGATGTATTTCTGTTGCCGCTATAACAACAAATACTAATAAGAGCACCGTGAACAAAGTTTTGTACGGTGCTCTAAAAATAGAGTCAAATAAAGATTTAAGTGGGGCTCCCATACAACAAACGTGATTTTTGACCGAAGTTAAGCAACGTCGGGCGGGGTCAGTACTTGGAGGGGTGACCCTTTTTTTTTCCTTTTGTTGCATTATGGTACGGAACCCTTCGTGCGCGAGTCCGACTCGCACCTGCCCGGTTTTTCATGATTGAGGTACGCGTCCACATGCGTACATTGCTTTTTGACATTGGAAATGTCTTTTCGTTCGCTCCAGTATAGGCTCCGATTTCACGAAAAAGTGCGATCCCCTTATATCTCGGAAAGTTGTGAAGATATGATATTAAAAAATAGGCTCAAAAGACGCATAATCACGAGAGCTGTAAGGTGCAAAAATAATTATTCGAGAAAGTCAAAAACAAAAAAAGTTATGGTCGAAATAGTGAAAATAAAATTAATTTTTTTCCGAATTTTTGATTTTGGTGCTCGATAATTTGGAAACGAAGAATGATATCAAACGATCGGGTTAAGGGTTTGCCCTGTAGCCTAACCTTTAAATAGTCAAAAAGTCAGAACGACATTTTTCACATGACATTTATGACTTCATGTTTCGCAGAGTTCGTTATCGGTGTTTGTTGTGAATTACCGATAGGGAGAGGGAGAGGGAGAGGAGAGGGAGAGGGAGAGGGAGAGGGAGAGGGAGAGGGAGAGGGAGAGGGAGAGGGAGAGGGAGAGGGAGAGGGAGAGGGAGAGGGAGAGGGAGAGGGAGAGGGAGAGGGAGAGGGAGAGGGAGAGGGAGAGGGAGAGGGAGAGGGAGAGGGAGAGGGAGAGGGAGAGGGAGAGGGAGAGGGAGAGGGAGAGGGAGAGGGAGAGGGAGAGGGAGAGGGAGAGGGAGAGGGAGAGGGAGAGGGAGAGGGAGAGGGAGAGGGAGAGGGAGAGGGAGAGGGAGAGGGAGAGGGAGAGGGAGAGGGAGAGGGAGAGGGAGAGGGAGAGGGAGAGGGAGAGGGAGAGGGAGAGGGAGAGGGAGAGGGAGAGGGAGAGGGAGAGGGAGAGGGAGAGGGAGAGGGAGAGGGAGAGGGAGAGGGAGAGGGAGAGGGAGAGGGAGAGGGAGAGGGAGAGGGAGAGGGAGAGGGAGAGGGAGAGGGAGAGGGAGAGGGAGAGGGAGAGGGAGAGGGAGAGGGAGAGGGAGAGGGAGAGGGAGAGGGAGAGGGAGAGGGAGAGGGAGAGGGAGAGGGAGAGGGAGAGGGAGAGGGAGAGGGAGAGGGAGAGGGAGAGGGAGAGGGAGAGGGAGAGGGAGAGGGAGAGGGAGAGGGAGAGGGAGAGGGAGAGGGAGAGGGAGAGGGAGAGGGAGAGGGAGAGGGAGAGGGAGAGGGAGAGGGAGAGGGAGAGGGAGAGGGAGAGGGAGAGGGAGAGGGAGAGGGAGAGGGAGAGGGAGAGGGAGAGGGAGAGGGAGAGGGAGAGGGAGAGGGAGAGGGAGAGGGAGAGGGAGAGGGAGAGGGAGAGGGAGAGGGAGAGGGAGAGGGAGAGGGAGAGGGAGAGGGAGAGGGAGAGGGAGAGGGAGAGGGAGAGGGAGAGGGAGAGGGAGAGGGAGAGGGAGAGGGAGAGGGAGAGGGAGAGGGAGAGGGAGAGGGAGAGGGAGAGGGAGAGGGAGAGGGAGAGGGAGAGGGAGAGGGAGAGGGAGAGGGAGAGGGAGAGGGAGAGGGAGAGGGAGAGGGAGAGGGAGAGGGAGAGGCTGCTAGCAGATAGCTGATGCTGAACCCTGGCAGTACCTAGTGGAGCTCGGGTTTAATACAACATAAGTACACGCTGTTTTGGTCATCGGACTCGTCTCGATGAGCACTTAGGAGAGTAGTACCCAAGATAGAGCTGATGCTGAACCCTGGCTGTACCTAAAGGAACTCAGGTTTGTTGCAACATAGGCACACGCTGTTTTGGTCATCCGACTCGTCTTGATGAGCACTTAGGAGAGTAGTACCCAAGATAGCTGATGCTGAACCCTGGTAGTACCTATTGGAACTCAGGTTTGGTGCAACATAGACAAACGCTGTTATGGTCATCTCTCGTCGCGTCAAACTGCTGTCAAGAAAAATACATATCTTGCAGCAAATGGGCCGCTGCCGATCAAGACTCGAGTGACGATAACGGCGATGTGGCTAC
>NW_026946876.1:0-33624 GCF_910591565.1 Cydia splendana | reverse complement strand
GGATAGGAAGTATAATTTAAGTTTGTTTGCAAACAATCTATCGCACTGTACTTCCGTTATTTCTAGCGGTAGTGCGTTGTATAGTTTGGCCCCCATGACACCGAAAGACTTCCGTGATTTGGCGAGTCTACATCTGGGAATTAATAAAAAATTACGCCTGCGAGTGCTCCTGCTGTGTGCGTGAGTCGTGTCGAAGTTGTGTAAGTTGGCTCGAACGTACTTACATGCATTCAAGATGTAAACTCCCGGCAGTGTAAGTATTTTTGAGTCCTTGAACAGGTCTTTCGCGGGGTGGTCGTAAGGTTTACGTGTTATTATTCTTATGGCGCGCTTCTGCATTTTGAATGCTTTATCACGGTCAGCTGCTGTGCCCCATAGATCTACCGCTTGGGTGAGTAGGGAATGAAAATACCCATAATAGGCTTTTTTTATGTTATCAAATGATAGGGTTTTGGCAAGTCTAGAGAGTGCAAAGCACGCTGATGCCAACCTATCACACAACGACTGAATGTGGGGGGACCACGTGAACCCGGAGTCAATGGTGCAGCCTAGGTATTGAACCTGGTCTACTTGCGGCACGTTGATCCCGTCAAGTGATATACTTAAATTATTTTTGTTTGCTTTTAATTTAAAGTGCATAACGTTCGTCTTTTCTATGTTTAATTGCATGCCGTTAACAGAGAACCACTTTGACAAAAGGTACATTGCGTTGTTTATTTTATATTGTAAGGTTTCACAGTTATCGGCGTCCACTAATACACACGTATCATCAGCGAAAGTTATGAAGTCAAGGTCGGGACATGCTGTAGGGATGTCATTGATTAAAATTAAAAATAAGTTATTCCCCATAGATGATCCCTGGGGGACAGCTCGGTTGCCGATTTGTTCTAGTTCCGATACCGTATCTAGGACATATGTACACTGCCTTCTATTTTTTAGAAAGGAAGCTATTGTTTTGAAAAATCCTCCTTCGACTCCGTATTCGGTCAATTTTTTTAAAAGAAGCGTATGGTCTACCATTTCGAAAGCGCGCGACAAGTCGCAGAATATCGCTGCGACTTGTCGCCCACCCTCGAGGTGCGACAACACCCGCGTCACGACGTCACTACAAGCGTCCGCCGTCGACCTGCCCGGCTGGTAAGCGTACTGCCGACTATTCAGTAGGTTATTTGCCACCAGATATCCCATAAGTCTAGAACTAATTAAGTTTTCAAATAATTTGGAAATAACGGGAATTAGGGATATCGGACGATAGCATTTCTCTAAGTTTGTTTCACCTTTTCCCTTGTAAACTGGTAGAACTTTAATTAATTTTAAAATATCTGGATATACCCCGTTTAAGATACACTGGTTAAATAACATTAGGAGAATTGATACAACTACAGGTGGCAAATAATCTAATAAACGAGTCGACATGTCGTTAATGTCTTTTGATTCTTTTCTCTTTATTATTTTTATAGTTTTCATAATTTCTGTGAGAGTAAAAGGTTCGAATTGAAGGGTGGGCCTGTCTATTGGCAAGTATTTAGATAGATAAACGAGAGCAGAACGATCGCACGGGTGTTTATCACTAACGTTAGTACTTACGTAATACCGGTTCAGCCGGGATGCCGCGTCAGCGGCGCGCGCCTTATCGCAGTTACCAGCTGATTGTGACACAAATATGTTTATTGCACTGTTTTTGTTACTGACATTTTTGCAGGTCTCGGAAGCAATTACTCGCCAAACACTTCGGCACATATTTATATTTGGTTGGGATATTTGACTATTTATATAGTCGCTACGTTGATTTTTTAACATAGACCAGTAATTTACTTCCAAATTTTGCAAACTGAGAAGTACTTCGGCGTCAGTGGGGTGTTTGATGAGTTTCAACTTTTGTTTGCGTATAATGTTATCGCGTAATTGTCGGATAGCGGCGCCGACCCAAATATCTACCTGTTTAGTATGTAAGGGCACAGGGGACGTGAGTCAAAGACGAGCACTGCTTTAAGACTGGTTTATTCTTTTCTTCAACAACCCTCCGCATGCTAATATATGACAATTCCCTTTTTTAATAAAAAAAATCGAAAATATAAATTATGATTGAGTATAAGTATACATTTTACTTGATTTTACATATAACATCAAAATACAATATAAGTTGACATACCTACATTATTTACTTATTGACTATAATACATTCCTTTCTGAACATGCAATAAGTTTTATATAATATTCTTCTCACTTCGTTTAAAAAAAAAAAACATTGTAAAATAACAAACATGCATTGCAATTCATTGGCATAACATTCATAACATTGGGAAGAATAAGTAATAATTACAATTTAAAAAAATACATTTCAATTCATTTATAGGTAATATTTGTAAAAATAAATAATTTAAGTTAACATCTAGGTACCTTCTTAAATAAAAAAAACTTTAAGGTAAGTTTAATATTACAAAGACATGCAATTGATTTCCTATAGGTACCTAACAGTAAAAGTTATCTACATAATCTAAACTTTAATTCATTGTTCATTAACAAAATTCACCGGGATTGGATTCACTGGCTGTAGTTCATGGTGTGGCTGGGAATCCCCACCGATCAGGAGGTCGTACTTCCCTGCCGGAACGAGTAGTTCGGTAAGTATTGTTTATGGGAACGTTAGAACCGGTGCTGGGCGAGTGCGGAGGGGACTGTGCGGGCGCACGGGAACACGTGGGCGCACTGATCAGCTGTGCGTTATCTTTATTACCTATAATTATGTCATCATAATTTGCGCACGGCAATTCATTATCAACCCTAAACTGTGAATCAACAATTATATGTTTTCTGTTTCGTCTTAACTGTGTTCCTGACTGTAATTTTACAACGTAAGACCTAAAACTCAGCTTTTTGAGAATCGTGCCAGCTATCCATGAATCGTTATGCCTAACCTTTACTTTTTGACCAATGTGTAACTCCGGTAATTGTCGAGCTCCCCTATCATAATAAAGTTTCTGTTTGTACTGGCGGGCCTTCAAGTTTTTGACAACATCATTCTGTATTCTTGGCATCAATAAATTAGGTGAACATGGAACTATGCTTCTTAATTTCCTGTTGTAAAATAATTCCGCCGGGGATGGAAGACTAGATGATATGGGAGTGTTTGCATATTCCAGTAATGCTAGGTTTAAATCTGCATTATCAAACGTAGTTTTACGCATCATGTTTTTAATTACTTGTACGAATCGCTCGACTTGACCATTTGACTGAGAAAACCCAGGGGATGACGTCACATGCTGAAACAACCACTCTTTGGAAAACTGTTTAAAACTATTTGAGCTAAACTCTGGGCCATTGTCGCTCATAAGTATTTCGGGAATACCGTGCCTTTTAAAAATAGTTTTTATTTTAGTGATAACATAATCGGTTCTTAAGCATTTTAATTTTACTACCTCTGCAAACTTGCTATAATAATCTATTAGTAATAGAAACGATTTCCCGCCATAGTGAAATACATCTACACCTACTTTGCTCCACGCGCGCTCGGGTACTTCATGTGGTATGAGGGGCTCCTTACTATTTTTCTTTCTATAAGTGAGGCACGCCTGGCAACGCGACAAATAGTCTAATAATTGAGAATTTAAATTCGGCCAGTACATAGTCTCACGAGCTCTTAATCGACATTTTTCTATACCTAAGTGCCCTATATGGACTTTTTTGAGCATCTCTGTACGCATACATTTAGGAATTACAACGCGGTTTCCTTTCCAAACTATTCCAAAGGCAACCGTGAGTTCATCCCTCACATCCCAATAGGGATTTAACAATATATTTATTTTATTTTTATGTGTCGGCCACCCGGACTTAATTACTTTAACTAGCTGCTGCAATTCTTTATCCTGCTTAGTACACTTTTGTATTTCTAAAAAATGTGAATCTGTGAGTGGATTTGAAGTGGTAAGCGCACACACCTGCGCCTGCGCCTCGAGATAGTCGCGTGGGACGGAGCTCTCGCTCGCGCCCGGTGCAACTGCACGGGATAGTGCGTCAGCTATGTACAAGTACTTGCCCGGCTTGTAAACAAGTTTAAAGGTATATGGTTGAAGTCTCAATAACATTCGTTGTAATCGCGCGGGTGCATTAGCCAACGGTTTATTTACTATGCTGATTAGCGGTTTGTGATCCGTTTCTATAGTTACGTCACTTCGCCCGTATATATAGCTATAAAATCTTTCACACGCATACACACAAGCATATAGCTCCTTCTCGATCTGAGCATACGATTGTTCGGCTTTTGACAGGGACTTTGAAGCATACGAGACTGGTAGGTCATTTTGAAGTAGACAGCAACCTAACCCGTGTTTACTCGCATCCACCGAGATAACTACTGGTTTATTGAGACTATAATATTGTAAGACCGGTGGATTAGTCAAACACTCCTTTATTTTATCAAAACATTCTTGGTGTTGATGATCCCAGTTCCCAGTGCCATTCTACAGATTTCTTTAATAAATCCCGCAAAAGGAATGTTTTCTCTGATAAATTAGGGACAAATCTACCTACATATGTGACTAATCCTAAAAACCGTTCGACGTCTTTTGTATTTTGTGGCCTCGGAAGATTTTTTATCGCTAATATGTGACTATCATCTGGCTTTATCCCGGCGTGGGTGATTTTGTGCCCGAGATATTTTAATTCTTTTAATCCAATTTTGCACTTCTCACGATTTAACTTAATATTAATTTCCCTGCACCTCTCGAGTACTGCCCTAAGTCTCTGATCATGAACTTCTTTTGAATCTGCGTATACTAATAAATCGTCGACAAAAAGAATTACCCCCTCGATGTCCTCAAAACGCTCATATAGTTTCCTATGAAATACCTCTGATGCAGAGGAGATGCCATACGGCATTCTAAGAAACTTGAACCTACCGAAAGCCGTATTAAATGTACATAAATCCGTACTTGACTCATGTAGTGCTACTTGCCAGCAGAACCCATGTTTTGCGTCTAAGGTACTGAAGTACTTGGCCCCCGATAAACTAGAAGTTATTTCTTCCAAGGTTGGCAACTTAAAGTGCTCACGCCGAATAGCCTTGTTAAGGTCTTGGGGGTCCAAACATATCCGCAGGTCGCCATTAGGCTTTTTTACCACCGTCATGCTGTTAACCCAATCCGTGGGTCGCTCAACCTTGGTTATAATGCCCTGTTCCTGCATTTCTTGCAACTTATTTTTAATTCTATCTTTTAATGCTACCGGTAATTTCCTAGGGGAATGAACTACCGGTCTGACGTCATCTTTTAGCCTTATTTTGTAATTTCCTGGCAAACAACCTACACCAACAAAAACGTCTGGATATTGATCTAAAATTTCACTTTTCTTTTCTAACGTATATACTCTCTTGACTAATTGAAGCTCCCCACATGAGTACTTACCTAGTATCGGCATCGAATCTGTGTTGACGATAACAAATCGTAAAACATAAACATTCGTTCTATGTGTGACTTTTAAATAACATTTGCCTATCACTTTTAGCTGAGCCCTTGAATAAGCTTCCAGCTTAAGGGACGTTTTAGTCAAATCTGACTCACGAATGTTTAATTCTTTTAACCTACCTAAAGGAAGGACATTCACGTCAGCACCGGTATCTAACTTGAAAGTTATGTTTGTATCACATATTTGTAAACTCTCTAGAAAATCATCATTCTTTATACTTATATGTTTATTTACCTGATCGGAAGAGTCCTCGCGCACCTCAAAGATTCCACACATTCTCGAGTAGTGGTTAAATTTCTTACAACTTAAACATTGTTGTCCATATGCTGGGCACTTAAACTTTGCATGAACTCCACCACATTGTAGACAACCGCGATACTTCGGTGTGTTGTGCCACTTTCTCTCCTCACGGTAGCGTGTAGAAGGTAGACCTCGAGCACCGCGTGAGTCCTGATGCTGCTCTTGCTGCCGCGACGGACCTGGACGCGACCATTGTCCGCCCGATCGCGCGCGCGATGACCTTGACCGTTGCGCTCGAGGATACCGACGGTCCTTTTGTATGGCATCAATCTCTTTCACTTGTGAGTTAGTACCTTGATTTTCATTAGAAATTTCATGAGCGTGGTGGTGCTCAGTACTCTCCGATTTCAAGGTCACAGCTTGTGAGCGGGATAATTCTGCCAAATTACCAATCTCTACAGCCTTCGTTAAAGTCAAATCGGGTTCCCTTAACAAGCGTTCTCGTAACGATCCATCTCTTATTCCACATATCAATCTATCTCGCACTAAGTCTTGGCACAGGTCTTTGAATTCACATTTCACCGCCATTTTGTTTAATTCAAACACGTACTGTTCAACGGACTCGAATTCACTCTGATCACGTGTAAAAAATCGGTGACGTTCAATCGTTAAGTTCTTCTCCGGATAAAAAAAACTATCAAATTTCTCCAACACTTTATCAACCGTAGTACATTTTGCTTTATCCGTAAATTGATCGTACACGTCTCTGCACCGATCACCAATGACATGAAGCAAAATGTTTATCTGCACTGTGACGTCTTTATTTCCGATTTCACACGCTGCATAGTAAATTTGGAAACTCTTTTTCCATTTGTCCCACTCTTTACTTAAATTACCAGATGTCACATTTACAAGATTATTTTCAAATACAAACGGCGGCAGTGGTTGCAAAATGGTTTCCATCGTACTTGGTAATTAGTTTCGCTTTTATATTTCACAACACGTTCAGTTTTCCGTTTTTATTATTACATTTATCGTATTCACTTTTACTTCAAATCACACCATTTACTATAAATTAATCCATTTTAAAAACCGGCTGCGCCATGTTTAGTATGTAAGGGCACAGGGGACGTGAGTCAAAGACGAGCACTGCTTTAAGACTGGTTTATTCTTTTCTTCAACAACCCTCCGCATGCTAATATATGACGGTTTTTTTAATACTAGTTTCTTAACAGGAAAACAAATGTCAAAATAGTGTTTCATAACATTCGTAACTAGCCCCATTTTGTCACCCGGGCATATACATTTAGATAATATACTATTCCAGTCATACATGTTCAGGTTTGTCGTGAAGCTAGCTATGTTGTTCTTAGTAAACGTTCGCCTCGGTACATGTTTGTTTAATTGATTGTTTTTGTGAATAACTACGGTTACATTAATACATAAGTGATCTGAGAGGTTGAGCTCATCGCAAGAGATATTTAGTATGTCAGATTTAGGTATATTTGAAAATGCATGGTCAATACATGTACTCGTGGAATTAGTTATTCTCGTAGGAATATTTATTAATTGCTTAAATCCAAATTGTTTTAGAGTGTTGTTAAGGTTTTTGCATATATTACAATTAGCCAGTAGATTGATATTTATGTCTCCGACTATTAATACCTGATAATTTTGTATGACTTCTAGGCTTAATAACTGACTGAGTTTTGAAAGATATAACTGTATATCGCCACTTGGCGGTCTGTATATACATACTACGATGACATCTAATCCGATACACTCGATCGCGCAGACTTCAAAGTGCATTTCGATTGACAGCTGTGCAATTTTTGGTCGTTCGATGGTCACCATATCAGATCTGGCATAGATGCATGCTCCACCACCTTGCCGCGAGGACCTGGAGTAGTGGGCGCACTTATTGAAGTTGAGTATGTTGACTGATTGCATTTGGTATGATTGTAGCCAGTGTTCAGTCAGGCACAGTATGTCCAGAGGCTGATTTAGTTGTTGCAGTTCGGCTTCAAGTTTGTGTGTTTTGTGTTCGAGGCGGTTTATGTTTTGATGTATAACGTTTAATCGGGTCGAGTGTACTATTTTTTTCTCATCAGGTACTTTTTTCTTCGGGGACCTTGTTTTCCCTGGGACGGAGAAAGGGCTGCCATTTTGATATACATGTATTTACTGGCCACACGGATGCATCGAGAAATTTGTCATACACAATTGATGGAATACCAATTTTAAAAGATTTATAAGTGTCGCGTTTTGATGGTATTATTTCCACTTCGTATTTATGACCACAACACGTATTTTCAAGGTGTTTAATAAGATCATCGGAGGTGGTCTCCTTTTTGAAGAAACAGCCGTGTAGGTATTTCATAGTTTTGATAGGTTCGGCTCCTTCTAAGACAGTGTTCGTGGCTGATCCTTTTATTACTTCAGTTGTTTTGTGATTGTGCCGGCGACGTTGACGATTTTGAACTGTTTGCCATGGATGGATTGTTGGAAGAATGTGGGCATTGTCATCGACTTCACTATCATGATCGTTACTTGATTTGTTTAAGTCACTCGTCAGTTTGGGTGTGACGCTAACCGCGTCGTTTATGGTTTCATTTATTGTGCATTCTGTTTCATTTGTAACTTTAGAATTTTTTGTAGTAGCGGCGGCCGTTTTATTTTTTAGGAGGTCATTATTTGATGGCTTGTTGGGTTGCTTTGCTTTGGAATGTTTGGCCATCTTCTCTTTCGCACGCATTGCAGTTACCCGCTTCGTGCGTGCTGGCTCATTCGAGGGAGTAGGATAGCATGATGGCGTTGACGTTGCACTGGATGCGCTCGCGATTGGCGTAGAGTGCGCGCTTTTGTTATCGCTTCTGTCACTACCCGGCATTGCTGAGCAATCATGGTTTTGCACAGATTTTATTTTGTGTAATTCCACTAATATCTCATCAAGTTTGGCGGATAAAGCATTGACTTTCACTTCAATTGGCTTAATGATTTTTGTTAACAAGCTTTGAACACTTTCACGGTCCTTTTGTAACATTGTTTACGTATTTCACTCACAACGCGAGAGAGATACCGTCAGTGATCTTTGGCCGACCGCACGCGACTGACATTACATACATTAATACCTTTGTCTTTTCAGTCTATGAATCTCGACTTTGCTAGTTTTCATATTTATAGGCAAGGTTGTGTCAATGTGTAGTTAGTCGAACGAGCGAGCGAAGCGAAGTGAATTTCTTACATTCGACTTTGAACACACGGCTGGCTAGGGGCACGTCCCGGCATTTCGATGTTTTTAAGCTGAATTATCAGAGGATAGTTTGATACTCGATAACTTAAGTAAAAATGTTCTAATTTAAATGAAATTGGGTGAACGTATAGTTGAGGGCATTATATTTTAGTCATTAAATTTTGAGCTGGCTCGAACAAGAGGTTATTGAGCTAGAAGAGCTGAAAATGCTAAAAAGCTATTTGTGAGGGGTCTTGCTATTCTGGTAATTTTAATTGCAAGAAAGTATGGTCAAGTTTGGTATCAAATGAAAGTGCTCGGTTTACACATTTATTATTTTAGGTTGTATTGTAGGAACAATTGCTTCATAAGTCAGAAACGCGCATGTGACACCCTTAATATATTTTTCTCAAACATGCAATGAAATATTGATGTTATGTTCCTTATAATAGGCTGCGAAGTATGACGTTTCAGGTGCGGCTAGGACAAAAGGTCGTTAATGGAATTTCATACACATCTTGCAGGCCTAGGCCGGCAAAGTCCTCTTTTTTAATTTTCATTTCACAGATATTTGTGACACAGCATCGTGGCATTCATCCATTAAAAAAAACTAGAGGCAGTATTTGCTTTATGGTTCGTAATGACACTCTGCCACTACGCCTATAAAAAAAAAACACAAAAAACAATGTTTGCTATAATTTGCAGTTTTATTTGTATAAAATCAACATGAACTTAATAAATAATACATTCTATAATTTTATAATTTTAATTATAAATTTAACTACACAAATAAAAACATTTATAATATTTCATCTAAACGTTAGCGGTAAAAAGGTCTACTCAAACACGCGTAGTTATATTTTTTAAATTGTTATGGAGGTAAAGTTGAAAAATATTCATTCTGTTTTATTGGATTTATGGGGCGTTGTTGATTTTTTGACTTTAATATGAGTTCCGACGAAATAATGAAATTAATGTTAATTGTAATCGTAGGTGTTGGAATTGGCAGCGTAAGCAGAATTGATTTTAATAACTTGCTGTCTCTGCCGCCAAGTCAAAGACGAAGTATGTATATGGTTGCTTATGGCAATTTTATTATTTGAGAAACTAAGAAAAATGGCTTACAGTTTATTAGAAACAGTTTTGTGGCATATTTTAAATGAATGTAACTACAAATTCGTCAACACTGTGGAAATTATACTTATTTACTCCATGCATAAAGCAACGATGTATGTGAAACATGATATCAACATGAAAGACTATGTAAACTTATGTGATGAAAACGACAGTCAGACGGATACAAGGCGAAAAAATCAAAGATACATGAAAATATACGGGTAGTAAAAATACACGACTCGTGTAAAACATACGCGTGATAGTGATATAGGTACGTGTTGGTTATATTTTGGGTGTAGTTTACTTTTAGTTTTTTCTATAAATAAAACTTGGGTTTTGTGGATTTTTTATTTTATTTATTTCATTGCATGTTTGAGAAAAGCACTATACATACCTCGGCGGGAAATAGGGTTGCCCGCGCTCAGACCTATCCGTCTATATGTCTTCGGCCGGCAACCCCTTTCGTCCCGGCCTCTGTAGTAATGTACTATACATCTATAGACTACGAAAACCGCTTAGCGTTACTTGTTAGTCTCCATAGGCTACGGTGGCTAAAATCGAGAAAAAAACTGTTTAAAAATGGAATTTAGCGCGGAGCAAGTACCAGGGCCTCATGAGTTACGAGGTGTCGTTGACCAGCCCGCCGTGGGGCGCGGGGCGCGGCGGCCGGGGCGCGTACCAGTATGAAGGTATCACCCAAGTAACACACAAGCAGGATAATAGAGTAAAATTTTCATCTTATTCAAATTAAGATTGCATACATTTTGTGTATAAGCGGTGGAAATTATTAAATTCGGAATAAGAAAATCATCATCATATCAGCCTTTTATCGCCCACTGCTGAGCATAGGCCTCTCTTCGAGTACGCCACTTATCCCGGTCCCGAGCCAATCTCATCCAGAAGTGACCCGCAGTCTTCCGGATGTCATCCACCCAACGAGCCAACTGACGCCACGCATTCCTTTCGTCTGTAAGCGGCCACCATTCCGTTAAAATTTTGGCCCACCTGCCATCACTCTGCCTGGCAACATGTCCCGCCCAGCTCCACTTGAGTTTGGTAATGACGTATCCGACGTCTTGCACCTTGGTGCGACGTCGGATCTCAACATTCCTCACTCGATCTTGAAGTTTGATGCCGAGCATGGCGCGCTCCATGGCTCTCTGTGCCACTTGGATTTTATGCACTGCCTGCCTAGTGAGCGTCCATGTCTCGGCACCGTAGGTCATGGTGGGCAGGACACATTGGTTAAAGAGGCGAGTCTTCAGGCACTGTGGAATGTTAACGGGCTTGAGGATGTCCGCTAGTTTATTGAATGCCGCCCAACCCAGCTGGATTCTCCTGGAGATCTCCTTCTGCTGATGTGTTTTGTCAAATGATAGAATATGTCCAACATACACGTATTGCTCGACCACCTCCAGTCTCTCGTTCCCAACCGTAATGGTTGGAATCGATTTACCAGAGATGTTCGTCATCACTTTAGTCTTGGACATATTCATCTTAAGACCTATCTTCAAACAAGCATGGTAAAGGCTTTCGACCATGCATTGAAAATCTTCCAGGGTCTCGGCAAACAATACAATGTCATCGGCAAATCTCAAGTGCGACAAGAAGACACCATGGATATTGATACCAGTTCTGTCCCATGCAAGCGTTTTTATGACGTCTTCTAGTACCGCCGTAAAAAGCTTGGGTGAAATGGTATCCCCTTGACGCACTCCCCTTTGGATGGATATTGGGTTGCTGAGTTTGTGTAGCCGAACTTGCATTGTTGCCGAGGTATATAGCTCCCGGAGCAGATCCACGTATCGATTGTCGATTGAGCAGCGATGGAGAGAGTCAAACACGGCCCAATGCTCGACACTGTCGAAGGCTTTTTCGTAGTCTACGAAGGCCATGCACAGGGTCCGGTTGTACTCATGACTTTTCTCCATTAACTGCTTTACCGCATGGATATGATCGATGGTGGAGAATCCGCTCCGGAAACCAGCCTGCTCGGGAGGTTGGCATTCATCAAGGATACGAGTTAGGCGGTTACATAAAACTTTTGCAAAGAGTTTGTACGTATGGGAAAGGAGGCTTATGGGGCGATAGTTGCTCAGCTTCGATATATCTCCTTTCTTTTGCAAGATGGTGACTATGGCAGTTTTCCATGATTGTGGTGTGCGAGTACCTTGCAAAACCTGATTAAAAAGTTTTACAAGGACATTAATGACGGGGTCACCACCAGCGCGAAGTAGATCAGATGTAATGCCATCTTCGCCCGGAGATTTATCGGCTTTCATTTGGTACAGTGCTTTTTTGACTTCACTGGCTATTATTGGCGGTATGCTCTCGTTATCTTTCAAGGGAATTGGGGGTGCTCTCAGATCTGTTGTCGATGCGTCTGATTGCGATGAATATAGTGTGCCATAAAACTCCTCAACAATTCTAACAATTTGGTCACGGTCCGTTACCAAATTGTTATCATTGTCTTTCAATTTGACTATTTCCTTCACTCCTGTTCTTAATTTCCTTCTGAATACTCTTGGACCTCTGCAATCTTCAATTGTACTGACTATAATTTTAGTTTTATGTTTCCTTAAATCTTTCCTAATTCTTTTGCTAATGATTTTGCTGATGCGTTCAATTTGTTTCTGATCTATTACTGTAGCATGCCTCATTTGCCTTCTCTCTTCCAACAATGCTAGTGTTTCCGGTGATAACTTTCCCTGCTTCTTCTGTATTTTGCCAAGATGTTTATTTGCTGTCTCAGTTAACGCCTTACTTAACATACTATTAATATGGTCAACGTCAAGGTTCCGTTCTTCTAGCCCCTCAAATTGGTTTTGGAGGTCTAGCCGGAAGGATTCCTGAAGAAAAGCGATATCCTTCTTGTAATATCTTGGAGGAGTGATAATCATCTTTGCTCGCTCTTTCTTTAGGTTAAACCTCAACGTTGCCCTAACTAACCTGTGGTCACTCCCAGCTCTGAAGAACAGTCACATCAGTGACTACATCCTTGCGAGAACTTATCATATAGTCAACTTCGTTCTTAGTTTTGCTGTCGGGACTCGCCCATGTCCACTTCCTTGAAGCACGCTTTTGGAAAAAAGTGTTCATTGCATAAAGGTGTCTTCGTTCAAGAAAATTTATTAGGGTTTGGCCTCGGTTATTACGGAGCCCCGGACCAAACATTCCGATAGATCTTTCACTAGACAGCTGTTGCCCAACTTTGGCATTAAAATCACCTATTATAGTGAAATATTGGCACGGACAATCCTCAATAGCTTTTTCTATATCGTCGTAAAAGTTTTCTACTTCCTCATCAGGATGACTTGAGGTTGGAGTGTATACTTGGATTATCTTGACGGAGTAACGTTTGTTGAGCTGTAGTACTACGAAACAAATGCGAGTAGAGATACTCTTTATATTTTTTACTGCTGAAGTGATATTTTTGTTCAAAAGAAATCCAACACCCCCGTAGCAACGGTCCTCGGGACCTCGGTAGTAGAATAGGTCGCCAGAATTGAGCCTAATCAAGTCTTCACCCTTTCTTCTCACTTCCGGCAATCCTATTACGTCCCACTTGATATTGTCCAGTGCCAACTGCACTTGAAGTAATCGGTCGTCCGTTCGCATCGTCCTGGCGTTGTAACACGCCAGGGTCAGGGTCGTCGTGTTAAAGTTTGAGTGGCAGTCGGATCTCTTCCAGAAATTCTTAGCACCCTCTGCCCCACCGTTACCTGGCCAATGCGTCTTGGCGAGTTTTACTTCCTGCCACGTTTGCCTGGAATAAGTAGTTTACCAACAACAGTTAATCTACTACTCATTCCAGTTACCGGAGGGACCACGAGGAGGTGTGGACCAGGAATTGGCACCCAGAATGGATATGATGTGAAAAGCGAATGCGATAACGTATTTTCTTCCCCAATCAATATACATTTTGGGGACCCTTTACCCTCCCTTTTACTTTTACAATAAGAAAATATGTGGGCTTAGTGGGGCTTATATACCAAGAAATGCTGAATAAATTTTGCATAGTGTCAGTTTTGCATATTAAAGCTGAATAATACTTATTTCTTACACAGTTAGTCAGACATTATTCAGCTTAAAGCATTTGTGGTTACTAAAAGCTGCATAATAGCAGCATTAGCAGCAATTAGCTGTATATATAATATTCTGTGTTGTGTGAGATATTAAGCAGACAATATTAAGAAAAATGTGATAGTGGCTACTAAATGCCGAAAAGAAGCGTCGGTGAAGACTTTCAACTGTATAAAAGCTGTTGCAGTTTCTGTTTTAATGCTAGTTTTTGAATAAAGGTGGACGCTATTACTGGAAGCTGTAATGAAATCCACATATTATTTGTTATTCAGTAGCTGCATATATGGGTTAATTATGGCTTTTATAGACATAACGTCTGAATAATAAATACTAAAACAACACTTATACTTAAGTTATAGCGATTTTAGTACACATATACTATCTTTTCTTGCTAAAAGCTGCAAAATGAACGCAATGAGAAGCGCTATTCAAACTACTGCTTAGTATCAACAAGTGCGCGATGGAGAGGGTTCCGTAGCTTTATACACGGTCAACAGTGCTACTTGAGCCTGATTGCTTTGAGCTTGAACGTATTTTTATTTTAATTTGAACGCATCTTGCGTATTTATTCTTTAATCCAACCATTATTTAAAAAATCGAGGTTTAGTTTTCTTAACAATTCTCTTCGATTGGTTATTTTACACAAGATGCATTGTCGTTTTAATGACGTAAAACAATTGCTAGCTACCATCGTAAACACTGTTAACAGACCATTTGCATACCTTACTGCAACGAGATAATGTTTACCAATGGCCATTTAAGGTTCTTGCTAGTTGGCAAACAAGGTGTCAAATGCTAGTTATTGATATTGTTGCATTAAAAACTTGTAGACTGGACTGGGTATGAGAAAAATAAAATAATCACCCCCATTAAAATATAGCGAAATCGATTCTTCTGTCGATTTTGAACAGACTGTTTTTAGGTTTCAAGTGGGTCTACTCATACCCATCCCACACTATACTCGTACTCATACCTAAACAATACTGCCCATACCAAACTATACTTGTACTCATACCCGTGATACTCGCTACTAATATACCCGCACCTTCGCACCTATACCATATTCATATTCATACCATACTCGTAACCAAACCATACTCATACTATACACATCTTCGTACTCACGTCGTACATCTTTGCGTATACCTTTACCTTCTCCATATTTGTCGGAACTGATAACGGAAAAAATAATTGTGTAATCTGCCGTGCCCCCAGATTTATGATATAACTTAAATATTATATCGCGTTTATAATATTAGTAGGAAGTAGGATTGAATATTGCCCGTGTTACATACCTATAATGTTTCTCATCAAACTAGTGAGGATCTATGTGGTTTTTACTATTTGTGTATAGAACCCTAATAGGCTTTAAGATTGAGAAAACAATTACTATTATACTGATGTTATTCAAAACTTGTTGTTCTAAAACCATTATTATCTAACATATAGCTTAGTAACGCGAATAATGTGAATGGTTATTCAGAAATTTCGCACAATAATAGCTGTGGTAGCAGCTTATATTCAGCACAGTCGGACGCCATTACGGTTGCTCATATTCTAACCTCTACAATTATATAGGAATTGAAAATGAACTGAAAAACCCATTTTTATTCATTTATAAAACTAGTTTTATCGTAGCATAACTTGTTAAAGTACATTTTCTATCACTAAAACATCTAAACACCGCAAAAAAATTACAAATTTAAAAGTGGAGTAGTAAATTTTCTATATTTACTTTTTAAACAGTGCATTATTTACGCGGCGCTTTAAATTTTTAAATAAAATGTATATATATATTAACAGTAAAGTCGAATGCGCAATGAAATTGAAGTTATGTAAACATCAAATAAATATATGGGTGATGTCCTCCTTATTTTGTAGGTATTCACTTCAGAAACTACACTTTGACACGAGTTCACAAATTAAAATGGAAGAAAAATCATTGATTTAACACAAATATCTGAATATATTTTCTGTAAAAATGCACTTTGGAACCAAAAGCTTCATAACGTGTGAATAACTGATGCATTGTGTACAAAGCTGGATAACTTTGGTTTAAAAGCGGTATAGAAGCTTTTGACAGCCTCTATACAAGTGTTATTCAGCGATTCAATGTGTGGGCACACACTTATACAGCTATTACATTACTGTTATTCATACAGTACGGCATGCTCTATTATTCAAACAATATTCAGCTACTTTTGTGTTACTTGGGCACGGCTAGGTATATACTCTTTTATTTTTGTTGACTTGTAGAAAAAGTATTGTATACAATAGTAATGTAGTCAAGCTTTTCAGTCTCGTGCCTACTTGGGCGGTGCTCGACTGAAGAGCTCTCTATTGTATCGCGATTGTATGAAATACTATTTTTTATATTAAGATTTTTTTTTAAATGATGAAAATTGTGGAATTCATGATGGCGGCCATGCACTATGTCATAAAAATCCTCATGGATGTCGTTTTATAGGTTTTAGGGGGGCGCAGATTTCGAAAACGACGAAGTTCCACGCCAAGTTAATTCTTACTGGATTGCATGCTTTTCTGGAAGATGCATTGCTTGCAGAATACCCGCTTCATCACTGTAGTATACGTGCGAAAGAGATGCGTATATCTGTCGTCTCCTGCGCACGAACACGGACTCTACGCGCGTGCAAGCGCGCAGTGGTATTTGAGATACGGAAGCTGAGTCACGTCGCGTAGCGTAGCCGAGGAGCCGATATTTATGATTGTATTATTGTGTAGTGGAACTAGTGGATACAGTTGAAGAAGCGAACACTACATTTTGGCGACGGGCTGAATCGGTAAGTCATTATATTATATAACTTGGTGACATTTCAAAATTACTAAATACGAAGGAATAGATACATGTATACACACCTACCTGGTTTCAAATAAAAGTGTAGCAACATAATGTGTTTAAGGAACGTAAATCAATACATGTCTTTGTATTTACGTCGTTATTTTGAGATCAACAGTGTACGGACATCTAATTTGAACAGATTGCATAAACAGTTAAACATGAGTGTGCATGGCGTAGTAGGTACCTACGTAGTAATGCTCAAGTTTACAAGAGGTAAAAATAACGTATATATTATTAAAATAATCATACAACTTAAGCGTAGATGACAAGCCGTGCAGTATACTGTATAGGTTATAATATAAACACGATCGAGCCGCGACCTGTCGGTCGGCGAGCGCGCGGCGTAGCTTTGTAATTCAAGACAGCGACATGCGAAATTAAACCTTGTGCTTCTTAAAGGGACTTCTTATACTTTAACAAAATAAATATTGTTTTGTTTCCTGTTTTTTTTAGGTTACGTTAATGTAATGATTTGAAATTACCTAACCTAACTAAGAAATTAAATGGACATAACGCCATAGCGGTAATAGTACTTATAACTTTGCTATTATTTTCACTTAATGCCACTACATAGGGTCGTATTTCACAAAATGTTTTGATTATGGCATTGTTTAAGTTTGTTTTCTTAAGGTACCTATTCGATAGAGATGTTGACCTAATAGACCAGTCGAAATATAATAGTCCGGTCACATAAATTTCTGGCGTTGACATTATAGTAAATATCTATTTCTTAGTCATTGTGTGATTTCAAATGAAGGAAGATACATACATTTTTATTTTACACTGTATGACTTTTAGGAAAAATTGATTATATTAATTAGATTTTAATAGTCCAGTAATAGGAGGGTAAATAGTCCAGTAAGTGAAAATTTAAATGTATGCAAAATATGTCAAAATCAAAACCTATAGTACCAAGCAAGATGTTGTAAAGCGTGATGGCTGTTACGACTTAGATGTATAGGTATGCAGATGATGACTGTAATATACCTGGAAAAAATGCATAGAAACTGGGAAGGAAGGATGCGGACTGAGTAGGATTGAACTGATCACGACGTGATATTATTTCATCGCTCACTTGTGCATCTACCCTCAAAAAATATTTTTTTTTCATGAAAATACAATGCACCGTTAGAAATTGATCCTGCTGATTTGCCAATGCTATGCGTTTAGTAATTAGTAAAATTGCTACAAATTATTGCCCGTAATGCCGTGATAGATCACAAATCGTGCATACTATGAAAGCATGAGCTACGCATATGAAAATTAATGTTACAGTGTGCTGCAACCTGAGCAGGGACAACTTACAGACGCCATCACACCTGTAACACAGAAGCAGCTGTGCAGTATCATCTGTGCTGGAGATTTGGAAATAAAAGGACAGGTTTCGTTCTAATTGTTTATTAGTGAATATTATTTTGAGTGTAATGGCGAAGCATAACAGTCGAACGTAACTAATAAGCTGTCACTTTTCGTATTGGCCCCTTTTACCGCGTTATTTATTTTTGGGACACGTGTTTGTTTGTTCATAGAAGGAAATAAAACGCACTCAATGAAGTTTAAATTTTATTCTGAGATTTTTAAAGTCCCGTATCCTATGGCAACATGTCTTTTGTGTCCGCTACTAGGGCACATTCACAAACCCTGAAGTTTAGCCTACATACATGATAAACCTGATACCGTGCAAATGATGATTTCAGTAATAGCCAGCTATGATGAACCACATCGTGCATCTCGCCATCTGCCGCAACAACGGCAATTGCAAGTCGGAAAGCATCAGCCTTCGTGCTTGGGTCGGACTTCACCACTACCACCTTTGACTTGGTCGCGACGCGTGCATCATGCTTTATTAATCTGGTGAGCAGTTCCCATTTTGTTGGGATTATTTTGAGAGGATTTACTTCTGCATAGAAGTTTTGAGCGAGTTTCTGTTGTTAAAGCTAAAGTAGAAAGCTGAGTTTCTGTTGTTAAAGCTAAAGTAGAAAGCTATCTTTAGTGATTTTGATCAGTGATGTTCAGTTTCAGTTGATCAGTTGACGCTGATAGTACCAATGGTTCTGAGTAACATGATTTAAAGAACCGTTTTTATTTTCTTTTTGGAATTCACTCTTAACATTGTTTTTGCTTTCGATGGACTGAAAGCTTGTACTTTCGAAGGACTGAAAGTACGCCCGATGGACTGGGCACTACTGTTTTGCTTTCGATGGACTGAAGGCAAGCCCGATGGACTGGGCACTACTGTTTTGCTTTCGATGGACTGAAAGCACGCCCGATGGACTGGGCACTACTGTTTTGCTTTCGATGGACTGAAGGCACGCCCGATGGACTGGGCACTAATGTTTTGCTTTAGATGGACTGGGTATTGTTTAGTGACCGCATCAGAAGTGCCGGAGCATGTAAGAGGTGCACGTGGTCTGCTTTTTATGTGCAGAATGCACTTTGCGAGGAGTAGCACTTACGCGGCTGAGATGGTTACTTCTGACGAGGGTCTGGTATCTGCTGAAGGACTGGCAATGCACCGAAGGACTGGTGTTGTTTTGTTTATGTACTGTGTTCATATGAGTAAAATTGGCATTATCAAATCAGAATGTTATTTGGTCTAAGATGTCTTACAAAAATTTAGATCACATATGACCAAAGATTTTTTTTAATGCCAGATAATTTCCCCGTAAATTGATATTGATGACAATAGTAGTGATACTGTCGAGCAATGAATTAGAGCTGTTGTGATTTGTGTTTTTGATGTTTGAGATTGTTCTGTTTTCACATAAATTTGAGAGTATCCGCCAGATGGAGGCGATGATTAATGGAGTGTATCCGCTAGATAGCGGCGATGATTACTGATTATTTTTATTAAGTCGTTGCTCGATGGACTATTTTTGACTAGAGAATTGAGGATTGTTCAAGTAATTTTGAACAATCATTTTTTCTGGTTGAATTGATAACAAAGTTTGATTTTAATAGTAATTTGAGAGAGACCCAAATTGTGGGTCAGGAATGACCGAGCGATGAGATACTGTGCTGAGTATTTTGTTACAGAATCAAATGCATACACCCACACACGGGGACGTGTGTAGCGCAGGACGGCCGTGTCGGACCCTGACACCAGAAAGACGTATTGCAGCGTTATAGTTCATTATTTTAGACGCCTGTATAAAATCGATTAGCAATGTTGAGCTACGTATTATTTGATTGTAACGAAATAAATAAAGTTGCGTAGAGAGTAACGCCATCTATTGGCGTGTTGTTGTACTGAGATGACAGGTAGAAGGCTTTGGAACGTCGAGAGGTTTCTCTCGAGTGAGCGTAGGCACGAGTTGGCGTTTTTGTCGGTATGTTGGTAGACTGGTCGAGCAGGTTTGCCAACTTGACTGAGGCGGGAGCGGAGAGGCTCCGCCGCTGGTAGTTCTTCTTGATCAGACCGCGCTAGAGATCGGACGTACTCGTTAGCCAACCTCGTGCCTAACTCGCTACGTTCCTGAAGGCTTATACCTAAAGGATTATTCTGATAGCTTATAAAATCCCGCGTTCTTTAACCATTTAGCTAAGTGTTTTATTTCAAGTGTTATTTTGATTTCTTATGTTTCATTAGAAGCTTACTTTTGTGAAATAAAGAAATGATGTGTTATGTGTTGTTTTAACTTGTTTTGAAAAGATTTGTCCCTCTGAGTTTGTTGCCGGTCCCATATAGGGCTAAATCTTCTCATGTTAGAGGCGTAGGGCTGGAGCCGGCCTAGTTTGACTTGAATAAAGATTTAAACGGTTTCTTTTTACTTTCATATCGCTCCCTTGAGTTAAACATAGCAATTAGTTCTTTTAAACATTTAGTACTGAAGTATAGTAGGCACTAGTATGGTTAACGAGTCCTAATGTTTATTTCATTCACTGGTAGCAATGGTAGCATACTGGTTTAGCTGTGAAGTAATACATTATCGTACTACCCCACGCGCCCACCGCCTTTGAGACCATCGGTATTCGACATATATATATATATATATACATGCAGATGGAAACTTGGATGGAAGGACGTAGACTGAGGAGGATTAAATGGATGACGTCTGTTTAATGCCTGCTACAGTCAATATTTTTTGTCAACAGGAAGCCAACAATGACAACACCATCGCTGGCGCTTGAAAAGTTTGACTGCGAAGGTGATATCAATTCTGTATGTACACGATGGGAACGTTGGAAGAGGAGTTTGTATATTTACCTGGAAGCGGCAGGTGTTAAGACTGCTGCTAAAAAACGAGCAAGTTTGTTACACTGGGGGGGAACTGAACTACAGGAAATATTTTTTAACATACCAGGGGCAGACGTAAGATCAGAGGAGTCCGGTGAGCAGGATGTATTCCAGGTGGCCATTGAAAAATTGGACAATTACTTCGCACCTAAGCAGAATAAAAGATTTGAACGGCACACCTTTAGACAAATTAAACAAGAAAACAATGAAAAATTTGAGAAGTTCTTGGTGCGCCTTAGACAACAAGCGGTGAAGTGTCAATTTGATAACGTAGAAGATCATTTGATTGATCAAATCATAGAGAGATGTGCGTCAGAAGAACTGAGGAAAAAAATACTTAAGGGAGGAGATAACATGACGATAGAAAATATTATCTCAGAGGCTAATGCCCTGGAGGCTATTAACAGGCAATTAGAGGATTACAAAAATAAAGAAAAGAACGTGCCGATAGAGGTTAATAAAGTGGAAGAGAAGACAGACAGAAAAGGGAAAGAATGTTATAGATGCGGGAGCTGGGGACATTTGTCCAACAGTGAAAACTGTCCTGCTAGGGGAAAAAAATGCCTAAAATGTGGCAAAATTGGGCATTTTAAGTTGCAATGCAAAAGTCAGAACCTGAAAAGAAAACATGAGGACATAAAACATGATGAAACTCGACAGAAACAGTTTTCAAAGAAATTTAAAAAATCTCCTAAAGCTCATGAGGTAAGAAATATTATAGAGGAAGAGGAGGACTCTGAAACCGAAGAAGTCGAGTATCTATTTAACATAAACGGAGATGACATGGTGGTCTGTGACGTGGGAGGAGAAAAAATCAATATGATGATAGATTCAGGATCAAAAAATAATCTAATTACGGATAAGACATGGGAAAAAATGAAGGATATGGGAGTAAGGGTAGTTGACGAAATAAAAGAACCAAAGAAAAAGTTCTTCCCCTATGGATCTAAAACACCTTTGCGACTGCTGGGATCTTTCCGCTCCGACATTAAATTAGCCGGGAGAGAAGAAAACGCAATTTTCTATGTGGTAGATAAAGGTACACAAAATTTACTGGGGAAGACAACAGCAACTAAGTTGGGGGTTTTAAGAATTGGGTTAGAAATAAACCAAATTCAACTAAAGCCTTTCCCTAAACTTAAAAATATTATGATTCAAATACCCATCGACGATAAGATTAAACCAATCGTTCAGCCTTACCGTAGAATTCCAATACCTTTAGAAACCAAAGTCGAGGAAAAAATTACGGAATTACTGGAAAAAGATATTATAGAAGAAGTCCATGGCCCCCCAAGTTGGATATCCCCTATTGTGCCTATAATCAAAGAAAACGGTGACATTCGGCTTTGCGTTGACATGAGACGTGCAAATAAAGCGATTAAAAGGGAAAATCATCCATTACCGACTATGGACCAACTACTACCAAAGTTTAGGAATGCTACAGTGTTCAGTAAATTAGATATTAAGGACGCATTCCACCAGCTAGAAATCCATCCAAACTCACGGGATATAACGACATTCATATCTGGAAAAGGCGTATATAGATACAAAAGATTAATGTTCGGCATTACATGCGCTCCTGAAATATTTCAAAAAACTCTTGAACGCATATTAATTGGATGTGAGGGAGTTGTCAACTTTATTGACGACATATTAGTTTTTGGCGAAGATCAAAAGGAACATGATGTCAGACTTCAGAATGTGCTGAAGGTACTTAAAGAGCATGATATCGTTCTGAAAGAAGAAAAATGTATCTACAACGTTAATAAAATTCAATTTTTAGGACACGAACTAAGTAATGAAGGAATTCGACCACTAGATAAATACGTATCGGCTATTATGGACTTCAGAGCACCCCGAACAATCTCGGAATTGCAAAGTTTTTTAGGACTCGTCAACTATGTAGGGAAGTGGATACCAAATATGGCCACAATTACTGAACCCCTGAAGGAATTATTAAGGCACAAGACAGGCAGAAATGCGGACATCCAAGAGCTTTGGAAGGAAAATCAGGAAACAGCATTTAACAATTTGAAAACGGCTTTGTCTAAAATACCTAATTTGGGATACTATAATGTTAAAAATAAAACAATGGTATTCGCAGATGCTAGTCCTGTGGGGCTCGGCGCGATCTTGGTACAAACAAGTGAAGCTGGTCCACGCATAATAGCTTACGGCAACAGAACCTTAACGGAGTGCGAGAGACGTTATTGCCAAACAGAAAAAGAAGCTTTAGCTTTGGTATGGGCAGTGGAGCACTTTCATATGTTTCTTTTTGGGAAAAGATTTGAACTCATAACCGATCATAAACCTTTAGAGGTGATATTCGGACCGAAAGCTAAACCATGTGCTCGTATCGAACGATGGATATTACGTCTACAGTCATACGACTTTCAAGTTATATATCGTCCAGGAAAAACCAACATTGCTGACTCCCTTTCCAGACTATGTAAGAACCTCGACGAACGGAACAGCAACACTAAAGGAAAAGATTTTGTACAAAACATAGTAGAACAGATAAGACCAGTAGCAATATCGCTACAAGAAATAGAAAGCAGTTCTAAAGAGGACTCGGATATACAAAAAGTAAAGGCAGGCCTGTATGACTCCAAATGGGACCAACAAATAAAGAGTTACAAAATCTTAGAAAACAAGTTGTGTTTTTGTGGCGATATTCTTTTAAGGGGTAGTAAAATAGTTATACCAAAAACACTGCGAGAAAAGGTTTTAGAAGCCGCCCACGAAGGCCATCCTGGAGTCGTTGGAATGAAAGCTAGGCTTAGAGCTAAAGTATGGTGGCCCAGGTACGACAAGGACGTTGAGAGACTGGTTAAGTCGTGTAAAGGATGCACCCTTGTTTCAGCGCCAAATCCCCCAAATCCGATCAAGAGAAGGGAATTGCCGACACACCCCTGGGTTGATATTGCAATTGATCTCTTAGGTCCTTTGCCGTCTGGGGATTACCTTCTGGTGGTAATCGACTACTATTCGCGGTATAAGGAAATAAAGGCTTGCCGCGATATATCAAGCAAGGCTATGATAGCTATATTGAAGGAAATGTTTAGTCGACTAGGATGTCCAATCACGATTACGGCGGACAACGGTAAACAGTTCGTTAGTCAGGAGTTCAGAGATTTTTGCCAAAATAATGACATCCATTTGTTCAACACTATCCCTTATTGGCCCCAGCAAAATGGAGAGGTGGAACGTCAGAACAGAGACATTATTAAACATTTAAAGATAAGTCAAATTGACAAAAAGAACTGGAAAGATTCGCTCTTGGAATATCTGACTATGTATAATAGTACTCCCCATACGACAACGGGAAAGACGCCAGCGGAATTATTTTTCCAACGGAAATTTAGAGACAAGATACCGATGATAGATACGTTTGAATATAATTATAAAGACCAAGATATGGACGTCAGAGACAGGGACAGAGAGCAAAAAGAAAAAGGAAAAGAGTACGCGAACAAGAAGAGAAGAGTTGAGGATGGAAACATAAAAGTAGGGGATGAGGTTTACGTTAAAAATATGAATAAGACAAATAAGTTAGCTCCAAATTATGAGCCAACCCCTCACACTGTAGTATCTTGTAAAGGCGGAGATGTAAACATTGAAAATAACGAAACTGGACAAAGACTGAGAAGAAACATGATGCATTTAAAAAAGGTCGAAGGACAATGGAAAATCTTGGACGAAGAGACGACAGAGACGAATGATGGCGAATCAGATAATTAAATATATATCTTAAAATTTAATAAGGGATAAGAGGAAGACGTGAAGTAATGCTAATGCATGAAGCGCAAAAATATTGCTAAATATATAAATAAATAAAGTGAAGTATAAAAGTACTAAGGAAGTTAACGAAGCAGGAAGTAGTTGTGTTAAAGTAATGATTAAAAAAATAAATAATGATGATTATTGAAATTACTGTTTTATTTAATTATCCAAAAATATTAATACAACAAACTTAACAATAAGGAAGGGATGTAGTATACGTGCGAAAGAGATGCGTATATCTGTCGTCTCCTGCGCACGAACACGGACTCTACGCGCGTGCAAGCGCGCAGTGGTATTTGAGATACGGAAGCTGAGTCACGTCGCGTAGCGTAGCCGAGGAGCCGATATTTATTATTGTATTATTGTGTAGTGGAACTAGTGGATACAGTTGAAGAAGCGAACACTACAATCACAAATTATCAGCTCAGCCATGATTAAACTAGTCGTGAGCGCAAGTGTGGTGAAATGACAACAGTTTATACTGCGTATCTTTTCATGAAACGAATGTATCATGTTTAACGTATTAGCCTTATATTTATATGATCAATATTTTTACAACAACACAATATTCTTTATTGCTCACCAATATGTAAAGGAACTTAACACATATCACTTATACTATGGTGCACAACGGGCGGTCTTATCGCTAAAAAATTGATATCTTCCAGACAAACAAACTAGGCTATTATAATGGTATGTTTTGTGGATCCATATTTTCACTGGGCTTTAATCAGAACCATTGAGTTTAATTAAAAACTCGAATTTAACACTCACCTCGTTTGAAGGACTAGAACCACTCATATCATAAGAGATGTTAATATGGAATTTCTTGCCTCATCGTTGTTTGTTGTTACAATCGTAAGAAATTGTAACGGATTGGTTTCTTGGAAGTCGGTACAATTTAGTTGTAATGTGCCTGAATGAAAATGCAGGAGGCACTTGAAATCAGATTACAATTTGACGTCATATGTACAATGTAGGTACATACTACTCAAACTCAAAGGACCAGGAACATCATTGGAACTCAATCAGAATCACTCAGCCATTCCAATGGTACCAGCAAACGGCCAAAAATGGGGCTCGCTAGATTTAACAATAGTAACACAATACTCAATTGGCATGCATGATATTTCTGTTCTGAAAGAATAAACGGGTAAAAATGATTGTAAACGAATAAAAAACTACCGAATTAATTTAAACAATATTCACTTACTCTATGGATTGCGTTTAATCAGCGTTACATTAAGGTTCCAAAGACTTGTCTGTTGATGTAATAAAGCGTAGTATCTCAATTTATTCCCAATTAACATTTCAATATAGATTGTTATCAGAGAATCAGTAAATATCAACTTGGATATGTAAAGGACAAAGGCAAAACTGTTTAGTATAAGCCACCACTAATATGTTTGCACTTAAGCAATACCCTAAGGTATAATGACTTCCTATTATTACTGAACCATTGATTCTTAGTGTGGAAAGTCCATAGATTAGTGATTAGATAAAGATTAACTAAACTTCTGAATTGTGTATGTATGTACATACGATGACCCAAACCTAAAGTGTTAAAAATGCTAAAAGAAGTTATTATTGAAAAGACTCCCAGTGAAAGTCATACTGATTGAATGGGCTAGTGGTTTCTATATTATCTGCTAACTGATTTAGATACTTCTAAGTACATAGTACATACTTTACTTTTACTCGAACAGAAATGGATAAGCGAGTGGTAGATAATTTAAAGAATAGCCATTAGCCATGCATAACTAATTTGATTTTGTTAAATGAATTGGAATCAAGCAACACATATTAATTGATATCGCCTACCCAATCGAGATACTAAATACTAAAGTATACGAACCTACATATTCATTATAATTATAGAGACGGTAGTAAGACCATGGTGGATATGTTTCTGAATAAGAGAAATTCTCAAGTATTCGGTTATTTAAATAAATGTGATAACGTATTTTTAACTATGATAATAGTCATTATACCACTCTGTGCAAGTAGTTCTGAAATTAAATAATGGCATAATGACAAAGACACAAGAGCATTTGTTACAGAGTATATTACCTATGTCTAGGTAACGAAATGGAATAGTAGGTATTCGCTGCGTGCAAGGCAAGTGGCGGGGGGAGCCGAAACAAACTCAGCGCTTGATGTGGCTAAATGACAATATGACAAGTTAGCAAGCCGTGTTTCTGTCAATTCACATACTTTTCAGTTATTTTGTTCACGTTTCTTTTTGCCTTAAAAATCATATTTACAATAAAAATGGGCCACGATAGATGTTGTGTGGTAAACTGTAATAATACTACATGGTCTAGACGAAACAATAATAATAATTAATATTTTTTTAATTTTTAACACTAGGCTAGAAATTAGCCTTTTATATCATATAGTATTTATTCCAGGCTCAACAGCGTATCGGCTAAATATTTTATCTCGTCTGTCAACACAGATTTTGCTTAGATGTTAATTAAATAGTATTGATAATACAGTGTGTACCAACATTAGGTGTTTGTAATATTATGTAGTTATAATGCCTGTTATTGAAAACTCGGTAAAAGCATACCTTTGGCACGTAGAGTTGTCTGTCGTCTATCACAACAGACATTGTGATGCGAGTGAACATTATTTTTAACATAAAATGTGTTGATTTAAACCTGTGAAGAAGGAAGGAAAGGGTGATACGTAACTTCAATTAAGTATTAAACTTTTTATGTTATAGTAAAAGGAAGAGATCAATCATGAGCCAAATAATTATTGGTATATGATCGTGGCCTCAACTGTTAGCTTGATTATCAGATTTAATCAGAATATTGAGATATAAAATGCAGGCTGGAGGCTGGAGCTACACAAGAATCAGAATCACAATTAGAATCAGATGTCATATAATGAAGTTCCATATGTATCTTTCTTCATTAATTTTAATATTGCTGTGAAATATCGTAGTGTTAAGGACATTGTATTTGTTTTATGTACGACTACTACAGGAGCAATAGTCACAAGACAGAGTTATCAGTTTTATTCGTGTCCCTATCCTCTTGGGTCACAGTGGACAGTTGGACACCTGTCCTGTGTGGTTCTTCACCAGTGCTCACCATCTGCAGTACCTAGATATGCTAGCCTGTAATGTGGCTTTGTCTTTAATATTTTTTCTGTTCGCCCACCGTGTGGCCATACGTCCATCCCTATCCCTACGCTTCCTTGCCATGTGGCCAGTGATTATGAGCTTCTCCAGACTATAGGATCCTCTTCTGCCTCGATAGCAGAAGAAAGTACGTGCGCGATGAGTACAAATAGTGGATAACCTCGGTTTGATGTTGAGTTCGTCGAGACTTGATGCAATTTCACCTACTGCGTTCAAGCATTCTTCGCCAGCACCACCTCTCAAATGCATCTGTCCTATGATGGGTTTCAGTTTTAATGGTCTAGGTTTGGACATGTACAGAAAGATCGAGAAAACAAGGCGTCCGCATTAGTGTGATACTGGTTGTATGTTCTCCCATATGCATACCCTGGCGAGTCGTTTCACCGCAGCTTTGGCTATCTGATCTCTTCTGACCACCCTTTGGTCGAAAACGCCATCGTCGCTTATTTAAGATCCCAAGTAAACCAACAACTTGCCTCTAGATCGTGCAATGCATTGGTACTCTTCATTTTACCAGGTAGATCGACATGCATCAACTTCGTCTTATTTCTTTTGATCCTGGGGTATGAATCTGGTCTGAATCCTGAGTATGGAGTTATGGACTCATATCTGCCATGCTCAATTTTAGAAACAGAACCGCAAGTTATTTTCCACAGACACTTAATCTAATTATAGTCATGTCATTTGCAAAACTGAGGTTATTGATAAGTTGGCTATCAACCAGTGGCGGCGCGTCAAACATATCCATAGGCAAGCCAGGGCTAATTTGGCTTACATATTTCCTTTACAACTCTGCTCAAACGTCCAAAAATAGGCAAGCCGGTGGGAATCGGCTTTTATGGACGCAGTCTCATACCAACTCAGACCACCCTAACAGCCTTCCAATACTAATTATGTATTCTCCGATGTTAGTAAACAGTTGCACTCCTTGATCAACTTTAAAAAGATAACTCGGCGTGTTATCCCCATTTCGCTCATAACCCTGACATTTTACTCCAGTTAAGGAAATCAAAAGTCTTTGCGAAAGCCTTTAAAGAGTATACAGACGCCGTGCCCACTGTATTCTCTATTAATTGCCACACATTGAGTATTTGCTACTGAGGGTACTGAGTGAGTACCCTTCAATGTCTCTCATGGTTATCAAAGCTGTGAAGTGAAAATTCGTGAATAAAGGAAACTTAGTGGGTCAATTTGATAGACACAGCAGTGAAAATACCGTAGTACGGGAAGCGGGCGATTATTACACTTGAAGATCTGATCGGTTACATTAATTAAAGAATAGTAATGTAAAGTCGTAATGAATCGGTACCTCGGTAGGTACAGTTTGCTATGCTGTTTCTACGATCCTTAGCATGACTGATATAATTATATTTAGGTACACGGTAACGTAAATGTAACGCAGTAAAAAAAAGTTGTTGACAGGTTTTGTAACTAACCAAGATGAAAATAAAGTGCTTAGTTTATATTATTTGAGTGTAGCTCAGGTTAAATGCATTGATGGTTCAGACCTAATAGAGAGGCTGACACGACTGTCCCAACCTTTTTAAACTAGATTATTTCACACCAGCATCAGCAAATGATTAGAGAAATAAAAACTGCAGTAATTTTTGGCACAATATATATTTAATAAATCAGAATGAACTACAAGAAAAGGTGACTTGACTCGAAATAAGTGCCTGATTTGACAAGTCTGTTAAATATCCTTAGCTTAGCTTAAGAAAATAAAAAAGAATGTGGTTCTCTTGAGTTGTAGATAGGTTCTTTCTTTTACATGTTGATTTGTGATTAAATGAGAATAGCGTAATTCTTCCTTGGCTGGGGAGGGCTGCCGGACATGAAGTAGATACATGAAGAGATGGATATGTCAGCAGTAGGTTTAATGAATAAGCAAGTATATTAAAATACTTCACATAGTAGATTACTGCCAGTAGTAATAAGTGAAGAGAAGTTGGAACTTAGGTTACATATAAACGTCACGTTCGGATAAGACGGTCGCTTTTGTCTGTGTAATAACTATGGTTAGATCGCGCGGGCGCCGCGGTGTTTAATAAAGTTATAGTTGTTTAATTACGCAAATTATGTTGGTCATCATGTATACGTCTGCTGTAGTAGAAGTTGTGACCCTTGAAGTAGTGAAACAAGTTATTAACGATATCATAAGAGCAAAGCAGCATATAACATCACAGATGGTAGTCATAGATAAAATATAACGCGAATTGAGTTCTCACTGTCTAACAACACCGATGTTTGATATCAAATCGGAGTTGCCACGTTGTAATTAAGGACTGCTCGGAGCAATTTGGAACCGAACGCGCGTGATTGTGGGAAATACCATTAGTCATAGGTAGACAGAGAGATCAGTAACGGACCAGAGATGACAAATCGCAGCCGTGATCCTACTCAGCTCAGCTCAGACATCGATAAACGCTCAGTCGGTCACACCAATCTCAGGATCCTGCTTTCAGTCTCAGATCAGAGATCAGTTAGTTTAGCACAGATATCAATTAATGCTCAGACCAGTCCCAGGATCATATTATTAATCAGCTCAGCACAAACATTGATGAATGCTCAGACCAATCTCAGGATGAAATTATTAATCAGCTCAGCACAAACATTGATGAATGCTCAGACCAGTCTCAGGATCCTGTTCTTTATCAGCTCAGCACAAATACAGATGAACAATCAGATCAGTCTCAGAAACGGTGTGCCTCAGCACATTTCTACAACATCATCAGAAATTGTACGAAATCTCAGGTCATGCCGATTCACAGCGCCAAAGCCGAGAGATGCATTCAGAGGATGAACAGCTCAAATACATTATTATTCACATTAGTGTTCTTATCATCTAATTGTTGATTTATTTACATGTTTGCCTATGGACATCTAATTTCAATTAAAAGAGTAGCTTTTTCTTGCGGGGCGGGAGTGTCGCGAACATCGCGAATCGGCTAATAGTTGCCAGCGTCATGGAGTAGATGGCGCTTGCAGTCACGTTTAAGTTAAATAACCGCTTCTAGGTTATTGTGATTTTTTAGGAAAAGACAAGAGGGTAGACGCCGAACGATAGTAAGAAAAGGAGGTTATGTGCGCACAAATCGACGGAGAGAGAGAATCATGCTTTTGTATCAATTCAACGACTTTCTCATGGTGTTCTTAGATTAATGATGTGTCTCCTATAAATTGTGACCAACGTATCAGTATTCAGAGTGAACAGTGATCAGAGGGAATTGTTGATGGCTAATATGAACTTATGGTAAACTTAGTGTGAGGAATGGGGTCGCTATAAGGGGAGGTTTGGAGGCGACTATGAGGTTCAAGAAACCAGGTGGATAATCAGGTGAAACTTATTTTATATGGAGGTAATAAAGTAGGACACCAGCAATGAGTGAATCGTCATCTCACTAACGTCCAGTCCTCATATAGGTATGTAGTATGATTACATATTGCTAACCAGTATCAGTAAAGGCATCATCTCATTCGATAGGTTAACAAGTATGGTGAGCTTGGCGACAATCTGCACACCTGTTTCAAATAAGGTATAGATGCATAAGTCAACAACATCTATATCTACTATCGAAATGTACTTTTGATAGTAGTAGTACGAAATGTAATCTGAAAGGAATCAAGTAATGCATTCCTGTAATGAGGAATCGACATTGATTCCAATTACTATTGTAGGTAATATTTGAAAAATTTATTCCTGATTCCTCAAATGGAATTGTACTTAGTAATTCGGTATTGTTAGATTACAAAGTAATCTGAGAATCGGTAATCAGATTGCAAAGTAATTTCAAGTAATCGTGGAATTAGAAATCAATTACGAAATGCCCATCTCTACACTAAGTAGCGCTGCATTAAATTGATCTTTTTGGCGATCCGCGAGTTCTCAGTTCGGGGCGAACTACTAGTTACTTTAAATACGCCATAGTCGCCATCAGAAACCCTGCCCCACCACCATAACCGCGGTACTTGCATTTGAAAACCCGTTTAAATAAAGAACTTATTTAAGTAGGACAAGGTAAGCATTTCATGAGTTTTCAAATGTAATCGATCACCGCGCAATCATTGCTGGCGCGGCAGAATTATTAAGCATAACCATACCTTCCCAAGGCCCACGGTCCTACCAGCTGTAGTAGGTACTTTCTAAGTTCGGTGGAAGAATTTTTTACATCTATTTGGAAAATGGATTTCTTTACTATAATTATTTTCAAAAAAATTACTGCACACATGTACGACTCTAGACTCTTCAGACTCCCAAGACTCTTAGACCCTTTAGACTTCTTTAGACAATTTAAACTCTTACAATCTTTAGACTCTCTTAGACTCTGTAGTCTCCTTAGACTCTTTAGACTATTTAGACTATTAAGACTATTTAGACTCTTTACTCTTGAGACTATTTAGACTCTTTACTCTTGAGACTATTTAGACTCTTTAATCTCTTTAGATTCCTTAGACTCTTTAGACTCTTTAATCTCTTTAGACTTTTTAGACTCTTTAGACTCTTTAGACTCTTTAGACTCTTTAAACTCTTTAGACTCTTTAGACTCTTTGGACTCTTTAGACTCTTTAGACTCTTTAGACTCTTTAGACTCTTGAGACTCTTCAGACTCTTTAGACTCTTCAGACTCTTCAGACTCTTCAGACTCTTTAGACTCTTTAGACTCTTTAGACTCTTTAGACTCTTCAGACTCTTCAGACTCCTTAGACTCTTTAGACTCTTTAGACTCTTCAGACTCTTTTCAGACTCTTTAAACTCTTAAGACTCTTTAGGTTCTTTAATCTAACTTATTTTTTATTTTTTATTTCCTTATACATATGTCGGGGCGTGACTCCAGAAGGACGTATTGCAGCGTTACAGTTCATAGTTTTAGACGCCTGTAAAAATAGATTAGCAATGTTGAGCTACGTATTACGCGTAGAGAGTAACGCCGTCTATTGGCGTGTTGTTGAACTAAGATGACAGGTAGAAGGCTTTGGAACGTCAAGAGGTTTCTCTTGGGTGAACGTAGGCACGAGTTGGCATTTTTGTCGTTATGTTAGTAGACCGGTCGAGCAGGTTTGCCAACTTGACTTCGAGGCGGGAGCGATGAGGCTCCGCCGGCAGACTTGATCGGACCGCGCTAGAGATCGGACGTACTCGTTAGCCAACCTCGTGCCTAACTCGCCACGTTCCTGAAGGCTTGTAACTGAAGGATTATTCTGAAAGCTGATAGAATCCAACGTTCTTTATCCATTTAGCTAAGTGTCTTGTGTAGTATGTTTCATTAGAAGCTTATTTTTGTGAAATAAAGAAAGGATGTGTTGTTTAGAAAGGTTGTGTGTTATTTTACAACAAATCAGTTTGCAACCGAATAGAAATTAGTTCTTTTTCATATCTCATGCTCTGAAAGTGGGTCGTTGTTGTTCTAAAAGGTGCGCAGAAAGTGATACGTTTATGCTCTAGCGCAGAAAAGTAGTGT
>NW_026946875.1:0-42525 GCF_910591565.1 Cydia splendana | reverse complement strand
CTCAGTGTACGTATATTCGTATCAAAACACCAAATATCTGGAACTAACTTGCAATCAGTTTTCAAGCATGTTAATAATTATATGAATCATAACAGTGCACAATCAATTTGTCACTACTTACCTTTAAAAAAAAGAAAGAAAATAAATACGCTGGCGGATTTTCATCTAAAGAGTTCTCATACTTTTTGTAACGAATTCTAACATTGTTTGCCTGTATTTCTTTAAGTATTTCAATCCAACCTTTGGTGAACCATCATATGATGAAATACCTTCTCTTACTTGATTTATTAAAGACACAATAGTACATTATTGTCGAGGCTCGGAAGTAGCTACTTGCAGGCTGAGGATTCGTTTTAAACGGACGACCTTGGGAGTCCGTTTAATTGAATCCGAAGCCAGCAAGTAGCCTTCCAGTCGAGTCACATATAGTGCTTTTCTCAAAAATGGTGCAAGAAATATAAATATAATAGGAATATTTTACAGAAGCAACGTTCTTACGTACATATTTTCACAGAAAAAAGTAGAAACAATTGAAAAAGTTTGCTTTACCGCCTTTTTATTTTTGAATTTTAAAATAGAAGTGTATTTTTCTGCCGAAAATACGCCAAGCTATTTGAGGCAGCTAAATAGTCGCGGTACCAACATTATAATAATTATTACTAATCATCTGTTTGGCTGTTTAATGGGCATGTGCCTTCATTTGATATGGCCATTTAAACTTTTAAAAAGTTTGGAACTCGACAAATAATAGAATTTGTATGCAACATTGCAGTCCCAAAATCGAGACTGCAATGTTTTTAACTTTTTGATTTTTGCCTGACCATAAACTCCGCACTTCGCGACCAATTTTTTATACGGCAAAGTCGACTTTGCCGTCCATTTTTGAGAAAATTATAATATTGTCGTAATCGGTTGCATAAAGTGGGGCAAGATTGTATTTACGAGGATTGAGATGACTCTTTTGTTTGAAATTCAATTTGTAATACCTACCCAATGGGTGGTTTATAGAGATCAATTTTACTTAGTACCTATACCCTCAGCTGGACTGACTTCAAAGTCGAAGTAAGCCTAGTGAGTACTAAATCAAGGATGTTATTTTGGTTATCGGAAACGTAATTATAATTATGTTGCTTGAAGTTGTTAAGGGACGCTGGCAAGTCCCTGGCAAGACTAAGTTATCCACAAATCATCTAAGAACACACTACTGAACACTCCTTCATGTAATCATATCTCTGTAAGTATCTACCTCCAATGATGTCATAATAACAATAACTACATATCTACATTCCTACAAAATAACGGTTTGTGACAACATGTGATTTGAAATTTGTAAAGATTTTAATGTTAAGTATACAGGAAATAAATATGACGTGGAAAATGATGGAACATAATCTTAAAATGAATTCAGTTTGAGTGTCCCGAGTCCAATTATAGTCCGAATTATCGCCTTTCCTAAAGTACATGTCCGCGACGCGTAAGAAGCGTTCGTTGCGGGTCCAAACGTATTTGTGGTGCAGGTCCTTCGCTTTAAGTCGGGCTGCGGCGTGAGGTGTTCAAGATTTGCATTTGACAGATGTACGGTTACACAATTGTATTGCTGTTTTCTTTATAAATCCAATGTGTGCGCGGCGTTGTTTTGTTTGTCACTGGAGTGAGATTTATTGAATTTAATGAAGTCCGCCAAGTTTCAGGAGCAGTTTGATCGTTGGACTGCGTTACGATGGTGCCGGGCCGCAGGCTGTTGGCGGTGCACGTATTTTAATGTTTTTATTTGCCACTTATCGCCTATTTAATGATGAGCATATGCTCTTTGAAGTTTTCGGGTTTCTTTCTACGACAGCCGTAGCCGGACCAACCTACGGCTTGCTCGTCTTTATGTTATGCTCTTGTTGACGATTATTATTAAGAATGGATTGATGTAAAAATGTGGCATAAGAATAGGTAACAGATGTTCATGCTTATTCTAACAGTTGCAGATACAAGAGACGGTGGCCGTCCCTGGGAAATCGGAAAGTTCTCAGGACGCACATGGGACCGCGGGTGTCGCTGAGTAGTCGGAAATTTTCCAGGACGTACAAGGAACTGTGGCCGTCGCTGGGTAATCGGAAATTACTCAGGACGAGCAAGAACTGTGGCCGTCGCTGGGTAATCGGAAATTACCCAGGACGAGCAAGGAACTGTGGCCATCGCTGGGTAATCGGAAATTACCCACACTGAGAAAAATTTGCTACTTATGAAGCAAAAAATTTTAAGTAGCTTGCAATTTGCTACTTACTACGGGTGCAGCATACTTAATACAGCTGCCGCGTACTGCTTAATGGTGCAAGCTACTTACGCGTTTAGGAGATACACAATGTTGCGTACGGGCATTGGAATTTTGTACGTATAATGTCAGCGCCTACGTAATAAGTATGTTATACCCGTACAATACGTAGTTGTTTAAGGAACTTGAATGTAAGTAGCTGCCACCATTACCCATACATATTCGGGTACATTATCCAGTTCAACCTCCTACTTATAAGTAGCTTATACCTTTACATTAAGTAGTTTTCAACAGAACATGAACATAAGTAGAAAACATCTTTATTCATACATGTGTTGGTTATCATATAGAGTTGTTTAAACGTACACCTCCTACTTATTTAAAGGCTTTACTTACACGATATCCGTATCTTTACGAATACGTAGGCGAGTTACGAGAGTTGTAATACAAATACGACCTACTATACAGTCCCATGATGAGTAAATATGCCGATTCATTATACGTGTGCGGTCTACTGTTATACATGTAGCAGCTACGTATCTTACGTAGCCCATGCCAGTACGTAAGGACCCAGTCACCTGACGCTAGCACGCAAGCTACGTAAAATACGTAGACAGTCCCATGATGAGTAAATATGCCGATTCATTATACGTGTGCGGTCTACTGTTATACATGTAGCAGCTACGTATCTTACGTAGCCCATGCCAGTACGTAAGGACCCAGTCACCTGACGCTAGCACGCAAGCTACGTAAAATACGTAGACAGTGCCATGATGAGTAAATATACCGATTCATTATACGTGTGCGGTCTACTGTTATACATGTAGCAGCTACGTATCTTACGTACCCCATGCCAGTACGTAAGGACCCAGTCACCTGATGCTAGCACGCAAGCTACGTAAAATACGTAGACAGTCCCATGATGAGTAAATATGCCGATTCATTATACGTGTGCGGTCTACTGTTATACATGTAGCAGCTACGTATCTTACGTAGCCCATGCCAGTACGTAAGGACCCAGTCACCTGACGCTAGCACGCAAGCTACGTAAAATACGTAGACAGTGCCATGATGAGTAAATATACCGATTCATTATACGTGTGCGGTCTACTGTTATACATGTAGCAGCAACGTATCTTACGTACCCCATGCCAGTACGTAAGGACCCAGTCACCTGATGCTAGCACGCAAGCTACGTAAAATACGTAGACAGTGCCATGATCAGTAAATATGCATATTCATTATACGTGTGCGGTCTACTGTTATATATGTAGCAGCTACGGGTCTTACGTAGCCCATGCCAGTACGTAAGGACCCAGTCACCTGACGCTAGCACGCAATCTACGTAAAATACGTAGACAGTGCCATGATGAGTAAATATACCGATTCATTATACGTGTGCAGTCTACTGTTATACATGTAGCAGCTACGTATCTTACGTAGCCCATGCCAGTACGTAAGGACCCAGTCACCTGATTCTAGCACGCAAGCTACGTAAAATACGTAGACAGTACCATGATGACTAAATATGCATATTCATTACACGTGTGCGGTCTACTGTTATACATGTAGCAGCTACGTATGTTACGTAGCCCATGCCATTACGTAAGGACGCAGTCACCGGATGCTAGCACGCAAGCTACGTAATATACGTAGACAGAGCCATGATGAGTACATATGCCGATTCATTATACGTGTGCGGTCTACGTGTCTTACGTAGCTCATGCCAGTACGTAAGGACCCAGTCACCTGATGCTATCACGCAAGCTACGTTTAATACGTAGACAGTGCCATTATGAGTAAATATGCATATTCATTGTACGTCTGCGGTCTACTGTTATACATGTAGCAGCTACGTATGTTACGTAGCCCATGCCAGTACGTAAGGACCCAGTCACCTGATGCTAGCACGCAAGCTACGTAAAATACGTAGACAGTGCCATGATGAGTGAATATGCCGATTCATTATACGTGTGCGGTCTACTGTTATACATGTAGCAGCTACGTATGTTACGTAGCCCATGCCAGTACGTAAGGACCCAGTCACCTGATGCTAGCACGCAAGCTACGTAAAATACGTAGACAGTGCCATGATGAGTGAATATGCCGATTCATTATACGTGTGCGGTCTACTGTTATACATGTAGCAGCTACGTATGTTACGTAGCCCATACCAGTACGTAAGGACCCAGTCACCTGATGCTAGCACGCAAGCTACGTAAAATACGTAGACAGTGCCATGTTGAGTGAATATGCCGATTCATTATACGTGTGCGGTCTACTGTCATACATGTAGCAGCTACGTATCTTACGTAGCCCATACCAGTACGTAAGGACCCAGCCACCTGACGCTAGCACGCAAGCTACGTAAAATACGTAGACAGTGCTATGATGAGTGAATATGACGATACATTATACGTGTGCGATCTACTGTTATACATGTAGCAGCTACCTATCTTACGTAGCCCATGCTAGTACGTAAGGACCCAGTCACCTGATGCTAGCACGCAAGCTACGTAAAATACGTAAACAGTGCCATGATGAGTAAATATGCATATTCATTATACGTGTGCGGTCTACTGTTATACGTGTAGCAGCTACGTATGTTACGTAGCCCATGCCAGTACGTAAGGACCCAGTCACCTGATGCTAGCACGCAAGCTACGTAAAATACGTAGACAGTGCTATGATGAGTGAATATGACGATTCATTATACGTGTGCGGTCTACTGTTATACATGTAGCAGCTACCTATCTTACGTAGCCCATGCCAGTACGTAAGGACCCCGTCACCTGACGCTAGCACGCAAGCTACGTAAAATACGTAGACAGTGCCATGATGAGTAAATATACCGATTCATTATACGTGTGCGGTCTACTGTTATACATGTAGCAGCTACGTATGTTACGTAGCCCATGCCAGTACGTAAGGACCCAGTCACCTGATGCTAGCACGCAAGCTACGTAAAATATGTAGACAGTGCCATGATGAGTGAATATGCCGATTCATTATACGTGTGCGGTCTACTGTTATACATGTAGCAGCTACCTATCTTACGTAGCCCATGCCAGTACGTAAGGACCTAGACACCTGACGCCAGCACGCAAGTTACGTAAAATACGTAGACAGTGACATGATGAGTAAATATACCGATTCATTATAAGTGTGCGGTCTACTGTTATACATGTAGCAGCTACGTATGTTACGTAGCCCATGCCAGTACGTAAGGACCCAGTCACCTGATCCTAGCACGCAAGCTACGTAAAATACGTAGACAGTGCCATGATGAGTAAATATGCATATTCATTATACGTGTGCGGTCTACTGTTATACATGTAGCAGCTACCTATCTTACGTAGCCCATGCCAGTACGTAAGGACCTAGACACCTGACGCCAGCACGCAAGTTACGTAAAATACGTAGACAGTGACATGATGAGTAAATATACCGATTCATTATAAGTGTGCGGTCTACTGTTATACATGTAGCAGCTACGTATGTTACGTAGCCCATGCCAGTACGTAAGGACCCAGTCACCTGATGCTAGCACGCAAGCTACGTAAAATATGTAGACAGTGCCATGATGAGTGAATATGCCGATTCATTATACGTGTGCGGTCTACTGTTATACATGTAGCAGCTACCTATCTTACGTAGCCCATGCCAGTACGTAAGGACCTAGACACCTGACGCCAGCACGCAAGTTACGTAAAATACGTAGACAGTGACATGATGAGTAAATATACCGATTCATTATAAGTGTGCGGTCTACTGTTATACATGTAGCAGCTACGTATGTTACGTAGCCCATGCCAGTACGTAAGGACCCAGTCACCTGATCCTAGCACGCAAGCTACGTAAAATACGTAGACAGTGCCATGATGAGTAAATATGCATATTCATTATACGTGTGCGGTCTACTGTTATACATGTAACAGCTACGTATCTTACGTAGCCCATGCCAGTACGTAAGGACCAGTCACCTGACGCTAACACGCAAGCTACGTATAATACGTAGACAGTGCCATGATGAGTAAATATGCCGATTCATTATACGTGTGCGGTCTACTGTTATACATGTAGCAGCTACGTATCTTACGTAGCCCATGCCAGTACGTAAGAACCCAGTCACCTGATGCTAGCACGCAAGCTACGTAAAATACGTAGGCAGTGCCATGATGAGTAAATATGCATATTCATTATACGTGTGCGGTCTACTGTTATACATGTAGCAGCTACGTATCTTACGTAGCCCACGCCAGTACGTAAGGACCAGTCACCTGACGCTAACACGCAAGCTACGTATAATACGTAGACAGTGCCATAATGAGTAAATATGCCGATTCATTATACGTGTGCGGTCTACTGTTATACATGTAGCAGCTACGTATGTTACGTAGCCCATGCCAGTACGTAAGGACCCAGTCACCTGACGCTAGCACGCAAGATACCCCCAAATATATACCCCAGGGGAGAATCTCTGCATAGACGAATCTTTAATTTTGTCTAGAGGCCGGAGTGGCATTCGCCAATATATTAAAGGTAAACGCCACAAATATGGCATCAAAATGTATGTGTTAGCCACTCCTGGTGGCCTTGTCCTCCAATCTCATATGTACAGAGGGAAAAATGATATTGAAATTGGAGGGCAAGGCCATACAGGCAAGGTAGTGGCTAAACTTCTCCAGTCATATTTAGAAAAGGGCCGTCATATTTTCATGGACAATTTTTATAAGTGTCGGGCTCGCAAAAAATTTAATGGCAAAAAAAACTAATGTTACCGGAACGTTGCGATCTCGATGAAAAAATTGGGCAAAGGAGGCAGCATATATATTAGGTTCGATAAGAATGGGATTTGTGTTTGCAAGTGGAAAGACTTAAATTCTATGTTTTTATCACTACAAAATCCTGCCTTTTTTGGTTGTGACGCCTGTGACTATATTTTTTGTCATTCGTGTACTTTAATAATGAAAATATACCAAATTTACTTCCTTTAAGGTAAAGGGCCCCTGTTTCGGCAGGTTAAGGCTCTTGAGAGTTTGTATATTTTTTTTAAATATTACTAAGCATATACCTTGAAAGCTTTTGAGTAAGTTATATTAGTTCTTTGTTTCGAATTTTTTCGTGAACCTCTTATTTGGCTCCCATTTCGTGATACAAATTTAGGTCAGCTCCTAAGTTCGTCAATTCGTGTCCCCTGTTTCGGAATAAAGTTTTCTTAGAGTAATTGGTGTTAATTTGCTGATAATCATTTTAAATATTTAACGGTCTTACCTACTTACGAGTAATTGTAAGGTCAAATTAAAAGTAATATTTAAAACTAATGTTAAATTGAGAGCTAGCTTAAAGTTTTTTGTACTCGTCGACTTTAATGGTTGAATTAAGACTTTGTAAACCATATGGGTACTTTAATACTTGATTATAAGCCGAACTATATAAATTAAAAATATATAATAATAATAATTAAACTGAAACCGGTTCACGGGTATCTATTGATGTACCCGTGAATGGGTTCCAGCAGGCGTTCTATATGAAATCAAATTTCTCCAAACGGCCTCTACGTGTTGGATCCATATCCCCACGCACGCCTTTGTAAATGACCGGGCTCGAAAGACCCGAGAGTTTTAAAACGGAGATACAAATAATAATTATTTACAAAAAAAATGTACTATTTTATACGTTAAATATAAACATAGACAAAAATAAATCAAATAAATTGAATTATAAATAAAATTGTGCTAGTAGTTAATATGAGAATATACGTGGAATATACCTTAAAATTTTTAACTCGGGTCACATTCAAACTCGTTTCATGAGAATTCTAGTGAAAAAAACGTATACCGAATTTCGCTCAAACGAAACTTGATGAAATACATTAATTGTTTTCTAATTTATTTTTTTAATTTTATTCGATGTTATATTTAAAAACAAGCACTCATAATGTATCTAGAAAAACCTTGATTCGTTAGTGGCACGAAATAGGAGACACACGAAAAATAAAATGACCGCTATTTCGTGAGTCGATTTATTGCAATTTTAAGGTATTTCTATGCATATATTCAGTCTTTTTTCTTATCAAATCAATTACTAAGGAACCCACAGAAACACTCCCAAAAACTTTTATTCGAATGGGTTTAGCTTTTCCTTCCTATAAGCTTAACAAGTGAGAGCGCGCACCTTACGCCTAAAAAAAGTGCACGCATACAACACAGCTGCTCGCGGCCGTCTGACAGTTTCGACCGTCGTATTACTCTCAGTTTAATCACTAAAATATTGGTTATTATTTTATTGAAGAGATTAAATAATACATTTTTTTTTCATATGTATAATTTGAATAAAAAATATTTGAATTCCTTATTATTTGCGCCAGAAACAAAACTAACGAAATAACGTACTAACACGAACTTGGGGCCCTTTACCTTATTTATGAAATATTTTTATTGAATATTGTATCACGTCCAAGGTCATATTTTACTTTTACAGTATTTTGTGTGTTTTATTAAAAACGAAGACTTATACTCACATTCCCTAATACTGTACCTTTATTTTCGTAATTTTTTAATGACTTCATTGTAAATTTATCATTTTTTGTTGAAAATAACCGTAACCGATTCTAACCGATATTCGGTTATTTTTCGGGCATAACCGTAACCGAAACTGGTTATGAAGTTCGGCCGGTTATTGCATTCCCTACAGGGCAAGCTATGCTGGCGCCATCTGCTAAATACTTTGATCGGCCAACCCCATTTGTGGCGTTTTCCTTGGATATGACACCGTAGGATTGTGAACCCGTTAGTTTATAATCTAACGTAGGTTAGGTTAGGTTAGATTGTAATCTCCCTACCGTCCGTTTATAATTTAACTAGCGATATTATAAACTGACGACTGACGAGTGTTTACAATTTTACGGTGACATATAATTATATTGCCTAATCCCACTGCGCCCTCTCGATAAAATCATGGATTCGTCAATCGATAAATTAATATTCTCCCAGGACTATACAATTCAGTCATTCTATGATTAAAATAACTAAACAATGAATCTAAATTGTCCTGTCCAAACCTTAACCATCTAAACATAATTAAAAATCTGTTACGCGAAATATAAAATGTACGAACTATATCTTTCTATTTTCGCACCGTGAACCACGTTCGATGTGTTGCCTCCCTGTCACACTTACGTACGAATTTACAAGTGCGACAGAGAGGCAAAACGTCGAACGCGTTTTGCGATTGGTCTTGGTGTAGGTACGTCAAGGTACGTATTTTTACGTAGCTGGCGTACTTAAATAAAGATGCGTTATTAGAAAGCGTGTCCTTGGCAAGTGTTGCCAACATAACGCATTTCATGTCAAATCTAGCGGATTAGAATAAATCGTATCCCACCCATGACTCGTGGGATTGGGGATTGGAAAGCGCTCAGGCCCGGTGTATTTGCCTTTCTTTTGCTAGAATAATACGCAAGAGCGATAGAGAGGCAAATAGACGATCGAACGATAGAAATTGTTCGCGGTAGCTTACCCCCAGGTCGAGTCAAAGGGCCTACCGAGAAACACTAAAATCGAAATTTCGTTGTCTGCCTCTCTATCACTCTTAAAGAGGCAGATAACTACATTTTTCAATTACCTATATAAAGTTTTAGCATTTTTTTAGCACATTTCAAAATTATCTAGCATATTTCTGGCATAATCTAGAATCTAGACATAAGACTGGTATTTTTTCAAATTCCGAGTTGGCAACACCGTGGAAGAAAAGGGAAACCACTGATACCAGTCGCAAGAGAAAACAAACGAGCGTCGGCACGTTTTTGCTATGGCGGTGTATTAAAAATTGTTTAATTGTGAAAAGACTATCTGTGACGGTTCTGTGTCTGTGTATTAAGTGCCAGGAACCTCGGAACATTAAATTGAAGCATCAACAAGAGCGGGGGCTCTGCCCCTGACCACCTTTGGAGCCGGCTTCCATCCCATTACGAGGCGGTTATCAACAGGTAACTACTGTGTTATTTGTTTGTGTAAGTACCTAGTTGATGATATGTAATTGCCTGAACATACCCTAGTAGCATTTTCGTTGGGGCCCACGGTGCCAACGGTAGGGAAAACGTTGGGATGAGGTTCGTTCCGTAGCCAACATTAATTTTGTATTGGCCCACCATCGCATTTACCAACATTCGCTGTGGCACAGATGCCCAACAATGGGCCTTTGTGTATTTTGGTACCGTTGGCTAAACAACAATAATATTCGTTGGCCCAATGATGACATATATCGCATTTACCAACATTGGCAGTGGCAGTGATGCCCAACAATGGGCCTTTGTGTATTTTGCTACCGTTCGCTAAACAACGATAACATTCGTTGGCCCAATGGTGACGAATACCGCATTTACCAACATTGGCTGTGGCACGGATGCCCAACAATGGGCCTTTGTGTATTTTGGTAACGTTGGCTAGTCAAGGATATCATCCGATGGCCCAATGATGACAAATATCGCATTTACCAACATTGTCTGTGGCACTGATACCCAACAATGGGCCTTTGTTTATTTTGGTAACGTTGGCTAATCGACGGTATCATCCGATGGCCCAATGACGACAAATATCGCATTTACCAACATTGGCTGTAGCATTGATGCCCAACAATGGGCCTTTGTGTATTTTGGTAACGTTGGCTAATCAACGATATTATCCGATGGCCCAATGACGACAAATATCACATTTACCAACATTGGCTGTAGCATTGATGCCCAACAACGGGCCTTTGTTTATTTTGGTAACGTTGGCTAATCAACGATATCATCCGATGGCCCAATGACGGCAAATATCACATTTACCAACATTGGCTGTAGCATTGATGCCCAACAACGGGCCTTTGTTTATTTTGGTAACGTTGGCTAATCAACGATATCATCCGATGGCCCAATGACGACAAATATTGCATTTACCAACATTGACTGTAGCATTGATGCCCAACAATGGGCCTTTGTGTATTTTGGTAACGTTGGCTAATCAACGATATCATCCGATGGCCCAATGATGACAAATATCGCATTAACAACATTGACTGTGGCACTGATGCCCAACAATGGGCCTTTGTTTATTTTGGTAACGTTGGCTAATCAACGATATCATACGATGGCCCAATGACGACAAATATCGCATTTACCAACATTGGCTGTAGCATTGAGGCCTAACAATGGGCCTTTGTGTATTTTGCTACCGTTCGCTAAACAATGATAACATTCGTTGGCCCAATGGTGACGAATACCGCATTTACCAACATTGGCTGTGGCACGCATGCCCAACAATGGGCCTTTGTGTATTTTGGTAACGTTGGCTAGTCAAAGATATCATCCGATGGCCCAATGACGAAAAATATCACATTTACCAACATTGGCTGTAGCATTGATGCCCAACAACGGGCCTTTGTTTATTTTGGTAACGTTGGCTAATCAACGATATCATCCGATGGCCCAATGACGACAAATATTGCATTTACCAACATTGACTGTAGCATTGATGCCCAACAATGGGCCTTTGTGTATTTTGGTAACGTTGGCTAATCAACGATATCATACGATGGCCCAATGACGACAAATATCGCATTTACCAACATTGGCTGTAGCATTGAGGCCTAACAATGGGTCTTTGTGTATTTTGCTACCGTTCGCTAAACAATGATAACATTCGTTGGCCCAATGGTGACGAATACCGCATTTACCAACATTGGCTGTGGCACGCATGCCCAACAATGGGCCTTTGTGTATTTTGGTAACGTTGGCTAGTCAAAGATATCATCCGATGGCCCAATGACGAAAAATATCACATTTACCAACATTGGCTGTAGCATTGATGCCCAACAACGGGCCTTTGTTTATTTTGGTAACGTTGGCTAATCAACGATATCATCCGATGGCCCAATGACGACAAATATTGCATTTACCAACATTGACTGTAGCATTGATGCCCAACAATGGGCCTTTGTGTATTTTGGTAACGTTGGCTAATCAACGATATCATACGATGGCCCAATGACGACAAATATCGCATTTACCAACATTGGCTGTAGCATTGAGGCCTAACAATGGGCCTTTGTGTATTTTGCTACCGTTCGCTAAACAATGATAACATTCGTTGGCCCAATGGTGACGAATACCGCATTTACCAACATTGGCTGTGGCACGGATGCCCAACAATGGGCCTTTGTGTATTTTGGTATAACGTTGGCTAGTCAAAGATATCATCCGATGGCCCAATGATGACAAATATCGTATTTACCAACATTGGCTGTGGCACTGACGCCTAACAATGGGCCTTTGTGTATTTTGGTACCGGTGGCTAAACAACGATAACATTCGTTGGCCCAGTGAGCACAAATATCGCATTTACCAACATTGGCTGTGGCACGGATGCCCAACAATGGGCCTTTGTGTATTTTGGTAACGTTGGCTAGTCAAGGATATCATCCGATGGCCCAATGATGACAAATATCGCATTTACCAACATTGTCTGTGGCACTGATACCCAACAATGGGCCTTTGTTTATTTTGGTAACGTTGGCTAATCGACGGTATCATCCGATGGCCCAATGACGACAAATATCGCATTTACCAACATTGGCTGTAGCATTGATGCCCAACAATGGGCCTTTGTGTATTTTGGTAACGTTGGCTAATCAACGATATTATCCGATGGCCCAATGACGACAAATATCACATTTACCAACATTGGCTGTGGCACTGACGCCTAACAATGGGCCTTTGTGTATTTTGGTACCGGTGGCTAAACAACGATAACATTCGTTGGCCCAGTGAGCACAAATATCGCATTTACCAACATTGGCTGTGGCACGGATGCCCAACAATGGGCCTTTGTGTATTTTGGTAACGTTGGCTAGTCAAGGATATCATCCGATGGCCCAATGATGACAAATATCGCATTTACCAACATTGTCTGTGGCACTGATACCCAACAATGGGCCTTTGTTTATTTTGGTAACGTTGGCTAATCGACGGTATCATCCGATGGCCCAATGACGACAAATATCGCATTTACCAACATTGGCTGTAGCATTGATGCCCAACAATGGGCCTTTGTGTATTTTGGTAACGTTGGCTAATCAACGATATTATCCGATGGCCCAATGACGACAAATATCACATTTACCAACATTGGCTGTAGCATTGATGCCCAACAACGGGCCTTTGTTTATTTTGGTAACGTTGGCTAATCAACGATATCATCCGATGGCCCAATGACTACAAATATCACATTTACCAACATTGGCTGTAGCATTGATGCCCAACAACGGGCCTTTGTTTATTTTGGTAACGTTGGCTAATCAACGATATCATCCGATGGCCCAATGACGACAAATATTGCATTTACCAACATTGACTGTAGCATTGATGCCCAACAATGGGCCTTTGTGTATTTTGGTAACGTTGGCTAATCAACGATATCATCCGATGGCCCAATGATGACAAATATCGCATTTACCAACATTGACTGTGGCACTGACGCCTAACAATGGGCCTTTGTGTATTTTGGTACCGGTGGCTAAACAACGATAACATTCGTTGGCCCAGTGAGCACAAATATCGCATTTACCAACATTGGCTGTGGCACGGATGCCCAACAATGGGCCTTTGTGTATTTTGGTAACGTTGGCTAGTCAAGGATATCATCCGATGGCCCAATGATGACAAATATCGCATTTACCAACATTGTCTGTGGCACTGATACCCAACAATGGGCCTTTGTTTATTTTGGTAACGTTGGCTAATCGACGGTATCATCCGATGGCCCAATGACGACAAATATCGCATTTACCAACATTGGCTGTAGCATTGATGCCCAACAATGGGCCTTTGTGTATTTTGGTAACGTTGGCTAATCAACGATATTATCCGATGGCCCAATGACGACAAATATCACATTTACCAACATTGGCTGTAGCATTGATGCCCAACAACGGGCCTTTGTTTATTTTGGTAACGTTGGCTAATCAACGATATCATCCGATGGCCCAATGACTACAAATATCACATTTACCAACATTGGCTGTAGCATTGATGCCCAACAACGGGCCTTTGTTTATTTTGGTAACGTTGGCTAATCAACGATATCATCCGATGGCCCAATGACGACAAATATTGCATTTACCAACATTGGCTGTGGCACGGATGCCCAACAATGGGCCTTTGTGTATTTTGGTATAACGTTGGCTAGTCAAAGATATCATCCGATGGCCCAATGATGACAAATATCGTATTTACCAACATTGGCTGTGGCACTGACGCCTAACAATGGGCCTTTGTGTATTTTGGTACCGGTGGCTAAACAACGATAACATTCGTTGGCCCAGTGAGCACAAATATCGCATTTACCAACATTGGCTGTGGCACGGGTGCCCAACAATGGGCCTTTGTGTATTTTGGTAACGTTGGCTAGTCAAGGATATCATCCGATGGCCCAATGATGACAAATATCGCATTTACCAACATTGTCTGTGGCACTGATACCCAACAATGGGCCTTTGTTTATTTTGGTAACGTTGGCTAATCGACGGTATCATCCGATGGCCCAATGACGACAAATATCGCATTTACCAACATTGGCTGTAGCATTGATGCCCAACAATGGGCCTTTGTGTATTTTGGTAACGTTGGCTAATCAACGATATTATCCGATGGCCCAATGACGACAAATATCACATTTACCAACATTGGCTGTAGCATTGATGCCCAACAACGGGCCTTTGTTTATTTTGGTAACGTTGGCTAATCAACGATATCATCCGATGGCCCAATGACTACAAATATCACATTTACCAACATTGGCTGTAGCATTGATGCCCAACAACGGGCCTTTGTTTATTTTGGTAACGTTGGCTAATCAACGATATCATCCGATGGCCCAATGACGACAAATATTGCATTTACCAACATTGACTGTAGCATTGATGCCCAACAATGGGCCTTTGTGTATTTTGGTAACGTTGGCTAATCAACGATATCATCCGATGGCCCAATGATGACAAATATCGCATTTACCAACATTGACTGTGGCACTGACGCCTAACAATGGGCCTTTGTGTATTTTGGTACCGGTGGCTAAACAACGATAACATTCGTTGGCCCAGTGAGCACAAATATCGCATTTACCAACATTGGCTGTGGCACGGATGCCCAACAATGGGCCTTTGTGTATTTTGGTAACGTTGGCTAGTCAAGGATATCATCCGATGGCCCAATGATGACAAATATCGCATTTACCAACATTGTCTGTGGCACTGATACCCAACAATGGGCCTTTGTTTATTTTGGTAACGTTGGCTAATCGACGGTATCATCCGATGGCCCAATGACGACAAATATCGCATTTACCAACATTGGCTGTAGCATTGATGCCCAACAATGGGCCTTTGTGTATTTTGGTAACGTTGGCTAATCAACGATATCATCCGATGGCCCAATAATGACAAATATCGCATTTACCAACATTGACTGTGGCACTGATGCCCAACAATGGGCCTTTGTTTATTTTGGTAACGTTGGCTAATCAACGATATCATACGATGGCCCAATGACGATAAATATCGCATTTACCAACATTGGCTGTAGCATTGAGGCCTAACAATGGGCCTTTGTGTATTTTGCTACCGTTCGCTAAACAATGATAACATTCGTTGGCCCAATGGTGACGAATACCGCATTTACCAACATTGGCTGTGGCACGGATGCCCAACAATGGGCCTTTGTGTATTTTGGTAACGTTGGCTAGTCAAAGATATCATCCGATGGCCCAATGATGACAAATATCGTATTTACCAACATTGGCTGTGGCACTGACGCCTAACAATGGGCCTTTGTGTATTTTGGTACCGGTGGCTAAACAACGATAACATTCGTTGGCCCAGTGAGCACAAATATCGCATTTACCAACATTGGCTGTGGTACTGATGCCCAACAATACCAGTTGAGTTTGCTTGTGGCGTCACTAGATGGCGTTACTGTCTCCAAACATCGAAGTTATAGTTATTTTCTCGATTATTCCGGATATAATCATAATATATTTTTAAAGTAACTTATAAATCTAATAGCTATAACTATAAAATTTATACATAAATTTAAAAAATTGTATTTTACCAACATTTTCCCAATTTAAATCTCAAAAAACATAAATCTCGCTTACGAAGTTTCGAAGTGCGGTTAGTATATATACAAATTAGAGTGTATAGTAAGTGTACTTGCTTCGGCAGTACATATACTAAAATTGGAACGATACAGAGAAGATTAACAACAACTGCTGCCTAGCCTTGATGTCCTTCATGTGGATACAACCAATGCCTACCGTAGTGTAATTGTAATATTTATCAGCAAAGGCCCAACGTCGTATTACACAACCACTTACTTAACGTAGGGTAACTGTAGGACTCGTAAACAAAAGCCCATTACATAATTAGACTGTAGGCACACTATAAATTACACAACTATTTACCTACGGTAGTATTGTAAGAATCCTACACAAGGCCCAACGTTAAAGTTACAATGTTGGCCCTTTGTGGGACAAGCTGTGTTGGGCCTTCAACCTGGTGCACGACTACCTACCGACCTACCTGACTTGCCGTTGGGTAATTGTTGAATTTGCAAACAGAAGCACAACGAAAAAATTGCCCTTTTTTATTTTTTTGCAGTTGGCCCTACAGCAAGCCATACGGCCAAATGTAACAATTAACCAACCATCAAACAAATGTGTATAGGCCCAACCACGGCCCAACCAAAACCACCACCGTTGAATAATTGTATGATTTATTTAAATAGGCCCAACGAAAAAAATACTCTAATGGCCCTCTGTTGGGAATCTTCGGGTGGGCCTTTGTCGAGGGCCCTCCAGCAAATCGTACGGCCAAATGTAACAATTAACCAACCATCAAACAAATGTGTATAGGCCCAACCACGGCCCAACCAAAACCACCACCGTTGAATAATTGTATGATTTATTTAAATAGGCCCAACGAAAAAATTACTCTTATGGCCCTCTGTTGGGAATCTTCGGGAGGGCCTTTGTCGAAGGCCCTCCAGCAAATCGTACGGCCAAATATAACGGTTGCCCAACTAATACGTAAACAAAGGCCCAACAAAATCCCTACAAGAAAATGCTATTAGGGTATATATCTATGGGTTGGTGATAGGTAATTAAATTAAAATAATAGTTGTTAACAGAATAATTATTTAATTTTGTTCTATACTAAAATCATTCATTTTCATTAAAGATGTTCGTCAAATCTATTATCCATTTAAAAGTTTAAATGGTAGGCTTGTCTGGGGAAGAATGTGTCGCGGCCATTTTGACGTGAAATGTGATTTGCTAATTTGCAAATGATTAAAAACCGGCCAAATGCGAGTCGGACTCGCGCACGGAGGGTTCCGCACCATCAAAAAAAATAGAGCAAAAAGATCCCTTAAATATTTATTTTATTTTATTTTTAGTATTTGTTGTTATAGCGGCAACTGAGATACATCATTTGTGAAAATTTCAACTGTCTAGCTATCGCGGTTCATGAGATACAGCCTGGTGACAGACGGACGGACGGACGGACAGCGAAGTCTTAGTAACAGAGTCCCGTTTTTTACCCTTTGGGTACGGAACCCTAAAAAACGTCATTCGTCACACAGGCGCGTTTTCCGGGCGGGGCGTGAGCGTTTTATATGTAAAAGCGGATGGATAGGAATCATTCTAGATTATATCTTCATAATTTTTCATACTTAAAAACACTGAATTAATAAAATTATACTAATGCAGCAGGTGCCCAAAATATAATAAGCAGACAGGTGGTTATCTACCTTGTTTGGTTGATACCTTGCTATTAACAATTAGCATAAACATTGTCAGAAATGATTAAATTGTAAAAAGTCTCAACTGAGCTGGCATCTTTCTTGCCACCATACACTTACTATAAGTATATATTAGAAAGGGAATATACTATTAGAAAGGGAGTACTGCCATATCCTTAGCACCATCCCATAGGTGCCATTTTAGATATGAAATTTAGCTTAGAGTCTATTCGGAAAGAGAAGAATAGTGAAACATATAAAAAATAACTACAAATGTATTTTACATGACTGAAACCATTTTTTTATTTTTTGTTACAATTTAAATTCTTTAAGTAATATTTTACAGGCGTTTAGAAATTTACAACATGAACTGGTCCATGGATGAGGGCCTAGACAACATGATCATCAGTGGAGCCCTGTACGGAGTGCCTATTGCTGTGGTGCGGGACCGGAAGCAGTTTGGCAGGATTGCAACCACTGCCAAACCTGTCATAACAATTTACAACTGTGTAGGGAATGTTATATCAAAGATTTTGGTAAGTAATTTATTTAATATCTAAATTCACTTTTAAAAATATTGTTAACAGTAAGTTAAAAATGTTGTTAACCACACATTTTCAAGTGTCCTGTTAACCTCTGTATTCTTATATCCCTGATCCTTAATCCCTAAATAATATTAGAAATGCTAAAGAGGTACCTACTCTCAGTCTGTCTGTTTTCACGCTTAAACATCTGAATCAATTAGCATATTACACAAATGAAAAATGCCTTTACAAGGATTTGACCCAGGCATTGTAGTTTGAAACATACCATCATCTGTGATATTTGCAGTGGAACAGCGGAGTCCTGGTCCACATGGGCTGGTCGGACGGGGAGCAGCTGCTGTGTGTGCAGGAGAGCGGAGATGTGCTCGTTTATGACATGTTTGGCGCCTACCAGAAGACATTCAATATGGGGCAAGAAATTAGGGACACTAAGGTACCTATCATATTCTACTTATACATAAGGATATATTTATGTGTGGGTGTGGGGTAAGTGTGGCTGGTCTTTACAACTTTAATTTGAATTAGATATTTCTATGAACAAAAAAAATTACTTAGCTAAACAGTAGACTAGTCCGTGGCTAAACACACTGAATTTACCTAAATGGACTACTGTGTTTATGTAGAAATAACTATATAAAATAAAATGACTCGATTTTATTACTCTTTACTTAACTAAGAATGTACTAGAATGAATGGTACTTATATAATGCACAGTTATACTCGTATTATATGTGCCGATGCATTTTTCCTCCCCTACTCTACTACTATATTCCCTACTATATTGTTTATACTGTTTGTGAACAGGTCAGCAAAGCACAGCTGTTCCCAAATAGGACTGGCTCTAACACCAACCGCTGAGCAATATCTCCGAGCCCAAAGTCAGGCCCGTACCAGATCTGCCACGTAAGTTGTTCAATTTGTTATATTTATTAAAATAAAAAGTGTAATATAACATTTATTTTTATGTTCAACTTGTTTTTAGGGTACCCCAAAACAAAAGGAAACAACTAAACCCTTATAGGATAACTATATTGTCCGTCCGTCCGTCTGTCTGTCAACGTACAATTATCCTTATTACAATAATCCGTACTATGAATATTTTAAACATACTAGAAAGTTAAATGGTGGGGACTAGAGACAGGTTTATTCCTATACACAACTTGTTCTGTGCGTGGCTTCTCTTGTTTCTATGTATACCTGGCAGTACTGAAAGAGAATGAGCTAAGTATTTATTATTTACGACTGTGACTGTTTTAGATTCAATTTGTTTACCCCAAAATCAAGCAAACTTACTATCCGGTATCACAGAATAAATAATAGTATTATCATACAGAACGGCCACGCACCGCCCCGCCCCGACTCTCATTACCTCGCCCCGCGACATGAATTTTTATCATTTTATTTGTTATGAAATGGAATTTTGATGTTTAATTATAGTAAGTCGGTTTGCTGCTGACGACACATATTGCTGATTTTTGACAGGAAGTACCACCCGGAAAATTTTGATGTTCTGGCAAATAGTAGACCAGTCGGTCATAACCATACGATCCGAAAAAACTCTAGGGGTGTCACTACTTAACAATCGCAAAAAAAATATTGAACTTTTAATTTTGTCCTAGTTTTCTATTTTTTATGACAATAAAAAAAACATTTAAAGTGAAAAACTGTCACAATGTCACAAATAGGATGTTGATACTTAGCATAAATATTCGTCACTAGAAGAGGTAGCCATAAAAAAAACAACAGGTTGCACTCCGGGAGTGCCGACAGAAGTGAAAACTCAATGACTAGTCCAAAATGTCTGCAGCACTATGTATAATTGATCCATCCTCCTTTCTATTGAAAAACTTTAGTTACGAAATTGCTGGTCGCAGGTTGTTGGTGAGCTTGTTTAAAATTTGAAATTCAAATTTATAGCGTTAATTGTTTAAAATTCGAATAGAAATTGTAAAGTTACCTTGCAGACCTCGCATCTTAATATATTTGGTCATGATATTTTGAGTTTTATTCACCAGTACTAGAGTTCACTTTTATTAGCGATATCATCAAGATGTCGCTTTATTGAATTATGTCATTGAGTTTTTCTTTATTGATTTAAATGCCATCTAAATGAGTGGCCATCTAAACCTTACGGTCACATGATCGCCTTACGGTCACGTGATCGCCACCGACACCCACCTCAAAAAGTGCCCAGCGCCGCTACAGAAGTTTTCACTTCAAAAAAACAGTCTGTTTAACGCAAGGGCCGATTTACTATGGAAAGCCGACTATGGCCTTTATACGATTTTATGATCTTTTGTTACTTTTTAAAATAACCATTGCCAATTGTTTCAGATGACGACACAGAGACTGTAAGGAACGTTTGTCTTATGCTTCTGGCATATGTCAGAAACGTATCGCCGGCTCGAAAACGGAAAGGCGCAGTGGCTCTGAAGTTTTCTCGCGCGGAAATATGCGACGGATTTTTCAAACAAGTGTCATCAGAAGCACATGTCATTAGCTACATAATCGAGAAGAGAGAACAATACATGAAATAGAAGTGGACTATGCAGCCATTTGTTATTTTACTATTTTTTGTTACTATTCGTACACTCAGTATTTTTTTGTATTTGTCTATTATTCTTTTGGAACATATGTACACCCTTAAAACATGTCTTAAATCAGAAATAATAGTAACACAATTTACAATTACAGAAGTAACAAGTGAATGTCATTATTGTTTTAGTCACTAGAGTCCTAGATCAGTCAACAGAGTGATCACTACCTGTGAGCGTCTATCAAATGGTGTTCTTATGTTGTAGAATCCCAATTGGATAAAAACCCACAGATCATTACATTCTTCGGGATAGCAAGCTCCGGTTGATTGGTATATTTTAAAGACACAGTCTATGGCAGTTACAAGTTTTTCGAAACGGTAAACAGTTTCGTTGACGACAACGTATGCAGCGTTTACATTCGATATTAAAAAAATACCCAGTAGTTACCACTATCTTAGTTTGGTGGTAAAAGGTGGGGAAAAAAATCCCAGTAGTTACCACTGGTAACAACGTGGTGGTAACTAGTGGGAATAAGCCTTGATCTTAAGCATAGTATTAATATAGTACTTTTTCACCTCAGCAGCTCGAACAAGGGTACTTTGCTTCTTAAAAATAGTGAGCAAAATGCGATTTTGCTCACTGAGTGAGACAAAATGACATTCAAGTGACCTTTATAGTCAAATGTCATTTCAACATGCGGGGTCTAATACAAGTTCGAAATACTTGGGTTCTATTATCTCTGTCCCTTTCACACTGTTAGCAAAAAGAAACAGACGAAAAAAAGTTCAAACGACATTCAACGGTATATTGACTGTTTATAATAGACCCCCGAAAAACTTCAGACCGCATCGTTCCAAACCACGTACGAGCTCCATACGAGTATGAATTCTAAATAATTATTTAATTAAAATAAAGTTTAAGATTTGATAAAAATACTATATTTTAGGTATTTTATTGTACAATTAAAATAATGAACTCAAAAAATACACAGATTATCACGCAAAATTAATTATTTTACTTTTAAGAATTTCTACTATAGTTGACAAATAGTACGTATCCGCAATTCGGACCGTATCTTACAAAGTTCTTTTTTTACAAAAAAAAGTTGTTGGTTGAAGTGTCAGTTGATGTTTCTTTATTTCCAATATTTCCATATTATTTTACTGAAATTTATTATTACGTTTTGTTTTTGTGTTAGATTGCGGTAATTAAACTTAATTGTTTGTATATCTTAAGAAAACATGAGTGCATAGGTATTAAGAAACGAAGAAGGATTACATTTTTCAAGTTGTCTAATAGACCAGGTATGTTCTCACTGCTAAGGTGTGAAAAATTTTGTGTACTTCACGAGATCAAAGTTATTTACATCTCGTACGCTTTTGAGTCCCTTACTACGCTCAAGATTCTAAATTAGATTCACTCGCTACGCTCGTGAATCTATTATAGAATCTTTCGCTTGCACGGGACTTAAAATAAGCACTCGCAGAAATATCAAACTTTGATCTCTTGTTGTACAAATAACTATTGTTTGTAATAGGTATTAAAATAATGGTCAACAATAATCTGTCATAAAATGTTGTAAAATAATACAGTTTCAAACTGATTAGTTTATGTTAGTTTGTTTGTAATATTTCTATTGACATAAACATTGGAAACACTCAAATGCATATTTTTTTCTAATAGCTCACTTCAATTAGCAGTCCTTTACCTAAAAAAATTGTATCGTACTTGAATAGGTTTGCTTAAATAGGTACTTAATATTTGTAAAGCTCCAAGTAATTATAAGTTAATGCGGTTTTTTACTTTATTAAATTGAAGAATCATGCAAAACTACGTTTACGTAATCTGCCATGTAATTCTCTAAGCAATGTCGTTCGTGAAATCCATACTTGCATTGATATTAAACCTAAAATTTGTTGTCAATGATGTTGATAGGAGAATATCATGGCTGGACAGGTGCGATAATGGCTCAGGATCAGTAAATAAAATGTCATCCTACGTATGTTGATAAGTTGGCCAGGTACCGTACCGTATAATATTTATTGTACTATTATCGTGTGTCCTAATAGGTCTACATAGTAGCTTTGTATAATTATAATGGTATAGGGAGTATTACTGCAATGTTCTGCCGCCAGAGTGCAGCACTAGCACAAACTGTAAACCATATAAGAGTAGCTTATAATATACTATGCCGTAAACAGTTTTTAGACCAGTTTTCACAGATTATTTGTTACGAACAAATATGACATTGATGCATCGAGGAGGTTTGTTTACTGTTTGTTCTAGTGGCGCCCCCCACGCAGTTTTGCGTAATATTGCCTATTATACTTAATACTTACACTAGATAATATTTATGCTGGTCAGTTGTCGTACTGATTTGGGTTCTAGCCTCCCGAGTCCCGCTTGTCATTTTTGCAGTTTTGAATTTGGAACCTTGTAGGTACCTATTTTATTTTAATCTAAAATTCGATTTGGACTAAAGCCTTTATAAAGGCCTCAGGGACTCAGGAGGCTAGAGTCTGATGAGCGAAAAAAATGAGTTTTGACATGACGATAGTATCAACCTTCAAGTTAGTTCCTTTACCTACCACGACTCATGTTTTTTCGCACAAACTCTTAATAATTGTGTTTTACGTATGTACATACACTGTGACAGGTACTGTACTTGCTCAGGCAAAGTATATAACGGTGCGGCCTATGTATGTATGTATCGACAGGTACCGTAATTGCTCAGGCAAAGTATATAATGGTGCGGCCTACGTATACTTAAACGTATGCCTGACAGGTAACTTACTGGCTCAGATCCAGTGTATAATAGAACATCCTACGTACGTAGCGTAGATATGCCGGTGAGGTACCAGTATTTTTTTGTATTTGTCTATTATTCTTTTGGAACATATGTACACCCTTAAAACATGTCTTAAATCAGAAATAATAGTAACACAATTTACAATTACAGAAGTAACAAGTGAATGTCATTATTGTTTTAGTCACTAGAGTCCTAGATCAGTCAACAGAGTGATCACTACCTGTGAGCGTCTATCAAATGGTGTTCTTATGTTGTAGAATCCCAATTGGATAAAAACCCACAGATCATTACATTCTTCGGGATAGCAAGCTCCGGTTGATTGGTATATTTTAAAGACACAGTCTATGGCAGTTACAAGTTTTTCGAAACGGTAAACAGTTTCGTTGACGACAACGTATGCAGCGTTTACATTCGATATTAAAAAAATACCCAGTAGTTACCACTATCTTAGTTTGGTGGTAAAAGGTGGGGAAAAAAATCCCAGTAGTTACCACTGGTAACAACGTGGTGGTAACTAGTGGGAATAAGCCTTGATCTTAAGCATAGTATTAATATAGTACTTTTTCACCTCAGCAGCTCGAACAAGGGTACTTTGCTTCTTAAAAATAGTGAGCAAAATGCGATTTTGCTCACTGAGTGAGACAAAATGACATTCAAGTGACCTTTATAGTCAAATGTCATTTCAACATGCGGGGTCTAATACAAGTTCGAAATACTTGGGTTCTATTATCTCTGTCCCTTTCACACTGTTAGCAAAAAGAAACAGACGAAAAAAAGTTCAAACGACATTCAACGGTATATTGACTGTTTATAATAGACCCCCGAAAAACTTCAGACCGCATCGTTCCAAACCACGTACGAGCTCCATACGAGTATGAATTCTAAATAATTATTTAATTAAAATAAAGTTTAAGATTTGATAAAAATACTATATTTTAGGTATTTTATTGTACAATTAAAATAATGAACTCAAAAAATACACAGATTATCACGCAAAATTAATTATTTTACTTTTAAGAATTTCTACTATAGTTGACAAATAGTACGTATCCGCAATTCGGACCGTATCTTACAAAGTTCTTTTTTTACAAAAAAAAGTTGTTGGTTGAAGTGTCAGTTGATGTTTCTTTATTTCCAATATTTCCATATTATTTTACTGAAATTTATTATTACGTTTTGTTTTTGTGTTAGATTGCGGTAATTAAACTTAATTGTTTGTATATCTTAAGAAAACATGAGTGCATAGGTATTAAGAAACGAAGAAGGATTACATTTTTCAAGTTGTCTAATAGACCAGGTATGTTCTCACTGCTAAGGTGTGAAAAATTTTGTGTACTTCACGAGATCAAAGTTATTTACATCTCGTACGCTTTTGAGTCCCTTACTACGCTCAAGATTCTAAATTAGATTCACTCGCTACGCTCGTGAATCTATTATAGAATCTTTCGCTTGCACGGGACTTAAAATAAGCACTCGCAGAAATATCAAACTTTGATCTCTTGTTGTACAAATAACTATTGTTTGTAATAGGTATTAAAATAATGGTCAACAATAATCTGTCATAAAATGTTGTAAAATAATACAGTTTCAAACTGATTAGTTTATGTTAGTTTGTTTGTAATATTTCTATTGACATAAACATTGGAAACACTCAAATGCATATTTTTTTCTAATAGCTCACTTCAATTAGCAGTCCTTTACCTAAAAAAATTGTATCGTACTTGAATAGGTTTGCTTAAATAGGTACTTAATATTTGTAAAGCTCCAAGTAATTATAAGTTAATGCGGTTTTTTACTTTATTAAATTGAAGAATCATGCAAAACTACGTTTACGTAATCTGCCATGTAATTCTCTAAGCAATGTCGTTCGTGAAATCCATACTTGCATTGATATTAAACCTAAAATTTGTTGTCAATGATGTTGATAGGAGAATATCATGGCTGGACAGGTGCGATAATGGCTCAGGATCAGTAAATAAAATGTCATCCTACGTATGTTGATAAGTTGGCCAGGTACCGTACCGTATAATATTTATTGTACTATTATCGTGTGTCCTAATAGGTCTACATAGTAGCTTTGTATAATTATAATGGTATAGGGAGTATTACTGCAATGTTCTGCCGCCAGAGTGCAGCACTAGCACAAACTGTAAACCATATAAGAGTAGCTTATAATATACTATGCCGTAAACAGTTTTTAGACCAGTTTTCACAGATTATTTGTTACGAACAAATATGACATTGATGCATCGAGGAGGTTTGTTTACTGTTTGTTCTAGTGGCGCCCCCCACGCAGTTTTGCGTAATATTGCCTATTATACTTAATACTTACACTAGATAATATTTATGCTGGTCAGTTGTCGTACTGATTTGGGTTCTAGCCTCCCGAGTCCCGCTTGTCATTTTTGCAGTTTTGAATTTGGAACCTTGTAGGTACCTATTTTATTTTAATCTAAAATTCGATTTGGACTAAAGCCTTTATAAAGGCCTCAGGGACTCAGGAGGCTAGAGTCTGATGAGCGAAAAAAATGAGTTTTGACATGACGATAGTATCAACCTTCAAGTTAGTTCCTTTACCTACCACGACTCATGTTTTTTCGCACAAACTCTTAATAATTGTGTTTTACGTATGTACATACACTGTGACAGGTACTGTACTTGCTCAGGCAAAGTATATAACGGTGCGGCCTATGTATGTATGTATCGACAGGTACCGTAATTGCTCAGGCAAAGTATATAATGGTGCGGCCTACGTATACTTAAACGTATGCCTGACAGGTAACTTACTGGCTCAGATCCAGTGTATAATAGAACATCCTACGTACGTAGCGTAGATATGCCGGTGAGGTACCGTACTGATTCTTGTCCAGTATATAATGGAATATCCCACGTATGTAGTACAGTCGTCATCAGATATATCTGAGCGGCCAGCGAGCTCACAAATATCTGAACATGCCTTTATTGTCAAGGTGTTACAGTGCGTGTTCAGACATTTTTGACCACCTCGTCCGCCCCGATATATCTGATGGCGACTGTACTACGTACGTGGGATATTCCATTATATACTGGACCAGAATCAGTACGGTACCTCACCGGCATATCATCGTACGTAGGATGTTCTATTACACACTGGATCTGAGCCAGTAAGTTACCTGTCCGGCATACGTATATACGTAGACCGCACCATTATATACTTTACCTGATCAAGTACGGTACCTGTCCGGCATACGTACATATGTAGGCCGCACCATTATATACTTTACCTGAACAAGTACGGTACCTGTCCGGCATACGTACATACGTAGACCGCACCATTATATACTTTACCTGATCAAGTACGGTACCTCTCCGGCATACGTACATATGTAGGCCGCACCATTATATAGTTTACCTGAACAAGTACGGTACCTGTCCGGCATACGTACATACGTAGACCGCACCATTATATACTTTACTTGATCAAGTACGATACCTGTCCGGCATACGTACATATGTAGACCGCACCATTATATACTTTACCTGATCAAGTACGATACCTGTCCGGCATACGTACATATGTAGGCCGCACAATTATATACTTTACCTGAACAAGTACGGTACCTGTCCGGCACACGTACATACGTAGGCCGCACCGTTATATACTTTACTTGAGCAAGTACAGTACCTGTCCGGCATACGTACATACGTAGGCCGCACCATTATATACTTTACTTGATCAAGTACGGTACCTGTCCGGCATACGTAAATACGTAGGCTGCACCATTATATACTTTACCTGAACAAGTACGTTACCTGTCCGGCATACGTACATACATAGGCCGCACCGTTATATACATTACCTGAGCAAGTACAGTACCTGTCCGGCATACGTACATACGTAGGCCGCACCATTATATACTTTACCTGATCAAGTACGGTACCTGACTGGCATACGTAAATACGTAGGCTGCACCATTATATACGTTACCTGAACAAGTACGTTACCTGTCCGGCATACGTACATACATAGGCCGCACCGTTATATACTTTAACTGCGCAAGTATAGTACCTGTCCGGCATACGTACATACGTGGGCCGCACCATTATGTACTTTACCTGAGCAATTACAGTACCTGTCCGGCATACGTACATACGTAGGCCGCACCATTATATACTTCACCTGAGCAAGTACATTACCTGTCCGGCATACGTACATACGTAGGCCGCACCATTATGTACTTTACCTGAGCAACTACAGTACCTGTCCGGCATACGTATATACGTAGGCCGCACCATTATATACTTTACCTGATCAAGTACGGTACCTGTCCGGCATACAGAAATACGTAGGCTGCACCATTATATACTTTACCTGAACAAGTACGTTACCTGTCCAGCATACGTACATACATAGGCCGCACCGTTATATACTATACCTGAGCAAGTACAGTACCTGTCCGGCGTACGTACATACGTAGGCTGCACCATTATATACTTTACCTGAGCAAGTACATTACCTGTCCGGCATACGTACATACGTAGGCCGCACCATTATGTACTTTACCTGAGCAAGTACAGTACCTGTCCGGCATACGTATATACGTAGGCCGCACCATTATGTACTTTACCTGAGCAACTACAGTACCTGTCCGGCATACGTACATACGTAGACCACACCATTATAAACTTTACCTGATCAAGTACGTTACCTGTCCGGCATACGTACATACGTAGGCCGCACCATTATATACTTTACCTAAGCAACTACAGTACCTGTCCGGCATACGTACATACGTAGACCACACCATTATAAACTTTACCTGATCAAGTAGGTTACCTGTCGCCATACGTACATACGTAGGCCGCACCATTATATACTTTACCTAAGCAACTACAGTACCTGTCCGGCATACGTAAATACGTAGGCAATACAATTATTTACTGGACCTGACCCTAACCAAACCTACACATACGTAATATACACCGTGCTTTCATGGATAATTTTGGGCGTATCGACAGCTACTTATTGTAAGTAGCAAACACCCTACCTACTTATTGTACGTAGGAAAACGTGCCAGTGGTAAATTACGTAGCCGTACCAATTACTTTTATCAGTAGCGCGGCTACTTACGCTTAACTACGTACGCAACATTGTGCCGGCTACAAACGTCATGCTGTATCATTTTTCCATGTATTTTCCGTATGCGGGCTACTTAAAATTTTCTCCGTGCAGGACGAGCAAGGAACTGTGGCCGTCGCTGGGTAATCGGAAATTACCCAGGACGCGCAAGGATAAGATAAGATAAGATACGATTTATTGTTTAACTGTGTACAACGATGTTACATAATACTATTAAGAACCAACAGTTTATCCATCACGGACGTACAATATAATTATGACTAACCTATAACTAAATAACAAAATTAATACATGCAGACACTATTATCATAATCGTCAAACTCTTTCATGCTGTAGAAGACTCTACTAATAAGCCATTTGTGTGTGTGAAGCCATGTATTGTAATCGGATATTACCCAGGACCCACAAGAAATCATGAAAGTTACTGGGTAGTCGGAAATTACATTTACTTATATTATTATTATTTTTTAGTGGTGCGCGTGCCGCGACCGCTGCAGGGGATCATCGAGTGCGCCGACTTCTGGCCGAAGCAAACTGCCGAATCCGACACAAGACCAGACGATTCAACGGAGCCACGCCGTTTTGTCGCCTAAATAGTGTTTCGTTTTAAGTTTATAAAATGCATATATGTTAGTCTGTAAGATATTGGTAATATGGGCCTTGTTGCCTGACTTAAATTTCTAAATAAATAAATATTTGATTAATTAGAACAGTGATACGGTGACTAAAATACCTAGTGTACCTTGAAGAATAAAAATATATAAGTAAAGGAAATTGTTATGTTGCTATGCTACTTCGATTTTTGAGTGAATATTAGTTTATTGTTTTAATGTGTATTTATGGTATACCTATATGTGATATTTCATAAGATTTCAAGAATAAATTATAATTATTTTGCGTGAGTTATGTTAAACTTATGGCATTCAGTGGGTAGTGATTAAAAATGTGATTTGTGTTTACCCGAATATTTGTTAATTATTTTTATTTTATTTTATTTATTGGTATTCAGGATAACAACAGCCGTAAATATAACTAAGACATATTAATGCTTACATAAAAATAAGGCCAATAACAGTCATCCATTGAGTTACATTATATAACGATTAAAAATAACAAAGATAAGAAAACAATGAGAATGTACAATACACACAAATGCTCGATACGCTAGAAATACTATAAACCGGTTGTAAAATGTATAAACCGGTTGTAAAATGTATAAGTAATCTAGTTAAAAATACCTACTTCTAATACAAAACAAAACCATGACATTGCATTAGTTGAAAATCAGACACCAGCAGACGTTCACAAAAATATCAAGATAAACATCATAATGTAGTAGTTATTCAAACTGAAAGTTTATTGTTCATAGAATTATTATAGGAGTTAGAATCTAAAAAGTACACCTACCTGAACGTACAACTAACTGCATTTCCCTGGCAACCAGGACCACATAGCTTGAAAAAATTATGATCTTATGATATAAAGAGATGTTGTAATATAATGTATGTATTTATTTAAGGAGCAATTAGTACCAGTACTGAAGTTAAATGTAGAAACACAATAGTAATAAAAACAGAAACTGATTTTATGTTAATTTTCTTTGAACAAAATGGAATATATATATTTTTTGAATTTATTTTTAGAACCTACAAAAGGATCGGCAGTGCAGAATTCAGTGTTATACAAGTGAGGGATCCGTGATAACACGGCGTTAGAACCATAGTTAGTGGAGTGGAAGGGAACATGAAATAGAGTTGTATGTCGAGTTCGACGTCTTGGAACTCGAAACGTTAGACCAGATAATAATTCAGGGCAGTCTAAACGATTTCTAGTTATATCGAAAAGTAGACTCATATCAGCTAATTTGCGCCTAGCTTCAAGTGAAAGTAGGTTATATTCCCGGCAATTACCTTTGTACCCAGCAGATGGTTTCTTAAATTTAAAATTTAAATGAGCTACAAATTTTTTTTGAATTTTTTCGATGCGATTAATCTGTGGGTAGTCGCGAAAATGACCCTTCTCTCCTACCCGCCATGGTATAATAATATACTCCGCCTGGTACTCCATTCCCGTCTTTTCTAGGTCACCTAACTGACACGGGCTTACGTCATCATGCGACAGCGCTATATGATAATATGCGATAGCGCTATATATAGCGGCCATGTTGTTGTGACGTAGCCCCGTGTCACTCTGGGAATGGAAGACCATGTTTTATTAGACTATGCTACCCGCCAATTCTAATGAGGGAAAAGTATAAAATGTAACTTACCATGGGATGGAGGGATCATTCTCGCTTGGCGCTTGAACCAGTATCATGTAACACGAAGGTTACGGCTTGTTAAATAAATATTGTTAAAGAGTGTTGAAGTAAGAAGTTGGAGTAAAATAAAAGTAATTGATTGTACGAAGGACTTTCATTCATCACAAGTCAGAAGCGGTGATCAACGGCGCCCATAAAAGGACTAGAACGTGTGAGTACCTAGTATACATATACATATTTTATATACTCAGACGTTATGGTAGTAAGTTTTAAGTGGCAATGCTTGTAAACTTAAAACCTGATTAAGAATACATGTAGATTCGCGATCATGGTCAAGTTGAAGTAACGAATGCAGACTTATTACATAATTTAGAATTCTGCTGGTAATCAAAATCGGTACAGGTATTGGGCGAGTTAACCTTATTTTTTTTACAAGAGCCATGTTTAAGATAAGACCGTGGTTACAAGTTTTCTTAGAATTTGAATACTTACTTACGATTAGTGTGTACAGTGTAGATGTTTAGCCGAGCATAGGCACATACGATACGTGATCGCGATTATAGTGAAATTGGATACGATTTGGATAAATATTTAATGAATCCATTAGCAATTAAGATACAAACATGTATAATTGTACGTGTACGGTTATAGGCAAGTAGGTAAGTTTATTGTCATTAAAGGAACAATTTCATTTAACGCAGTGGTTTTAAATTTAAATAGCCCATATTGTGAAGAAACTGAAGAAACATACAGAAGTGCTTTGTTGTCATGCAGATTTAGTTTAAATACTTGCTGTCGTTAAATTGAAAGTATTTACATCATGCATATTAAATATATACGTGAGTTTCGAATACTGATCTTAATCTATTCTAATAAATAGTATGAGCTAAATGATCTAATAAGTAAAGTCGTACACGATAACGCCTTTGATTGGTTTCTGAAATGAATAAAGGGCTCTATTAGGTTAATGATACGTTGTCATTAACAGTGTAGTCACCATGTAGGTGGTGTACCATCATAGTCAGACGGGTCAGACCCTAATGTCTTTGTTATACAGATTTTTTATTGGTAATTTTTTCATGTCTTTCAATTTTTACAAATAAAATTATTATTAACTATAATAAGTGAAAATGTTATAGTAGGTAAATAAGTAATTAATAATGGGAGGTAACCGTTAGGACTTAGAACCCTATTCAATACGATGTGTTGGAATCAATGATCGTTTTGCATAGATAATATAGATTCCTCAATTGAGTAATAAGCGTGTTCTAGAAGTAATGATTTCAGTTTTTGTTGAATGTTGTGTCACTTTTTGATTCCTTTATGTCAGTCTGCACTGAATTACAAAGTGTTGGTCCATGATCTTGAAGAAAGGCTTCGTCAGCAAACATAACGCAGGTTGTGTCTGTGTTAAGTATTTTTGGCAGGTCAAGAAATAGTAGGCATCCACAAACGCTTCCCTGAAATATTGACATAATTGAATAAACAATATGACGCGATTTTGATGTCACGGTCTTTAGTTCCTCGCGGTCCTTATCAAAGTGTTCTACTTGTACGCATTGTTTACGGTCTCCGAGGTACGATTTGATTTGAACCAAATATACAGAGTGCCGCGTATTCCCATCCCGTACAATTTACAGAGTAAGATTTCGTGTGATACTTTTTTATACGCTTTTGTCATGTCCACCAAAAATCCTAAACTATGTGTTCTGTTGTCTTTATGACCTAAGATGTTCTGTATGTATAAATAAAATGTAAATGATAAAATACTGTACTTTACGAAAAAGTCGGATAAGAGTGCGATAGGTCGATATTGGTTTGGATGGATTACGTCACCGTTTGTAAATATGGGTTTAATAATGGATATTTAATGGATATTAAGTAAGTCCTGGAATATTCCTTGATTAAATGATTGGTTAATCAGTTTTGTCAGTGGCTGTGCTAACTTTACAAGAACGGGCGGCATTTCGTCGACTCCAAGATTATTTTTATTTTTACTTTTTGAGTTGTTTTACAATTTTTATTGTTTCGGTCACCGGCTGAATGAATATTGAGTTGATGGCGGGGTATGCACACGGCGCGCGCGGTCCGTTATCTCTCCTGCTTTATTAAATATGAGAACTACATGTTCTGGCGCTGATTGATAAATTGTTGAACTATGGGGAAGCTACATATCGTAACATATCATATAGGCGGTACCCTATAACCAGATTTAATGGTTAATTACCTATGTAGGTTGTTATGGTGTAGTTAGTTAGCTTGTAAGTGCTATGTTGCTCGTGGACCCGATGTTCCATTACCTGAGTACGCGAAGAACGATCTAGTTGCCACGTTATTACCTACATATATTTAATATTATACTACGTACACAAGAGCTTGATCCTATGATTAGTGGTTTGAATATATATGTTTTGATAGTATCATTGGGTACAGGACAAACAAACCACATGAGATCTGTTATTGAGTTCACTGCAAATGGATATTAAGACTACTATATTAAAAAAAAAAAAAAAAAAAAAAAAAAAAATAAAAATAAAAATTATTTATTTTCAGATTCCTGAGATCCATAGATTGTTAGTTACAAGACACTTATAAAACTACATTAGTAAACTTAAAACATAATAAACATACTTATTTTCTAGGTCGTAAGACATGAAGGTCGGTATATCGCCGGAGAATATCCGAGTCCCACCTCTCTGCTATCATTCTCAGGATGCTATTTGAGCTCCCCCTCATCCGCATCACCACAGATGCCGTCTTCTTCCTTACTATGGCATAAAAGTCCTCTACGCTAGCATCGGCAAACATCCCAGAGGCGCTGCAGAATCGAGGAAGCCCAAACAGCAGTCTGAAAATGTTATTATATTGGATACGCAGGGTATTATAGGTCTTCAGCTTGAAACTGGCCCACAGGCCACACGTATAAAAACTTTGACAGTAAGCTCTAAATAAAGTGAGCTTCACTTGGGCACTGCAGCGTGCGAACCTGTGCGCCAGCATCCCGCCTCGGACCGACAACGCCCTGCGCTCCCGTTCGATATCGAGATCGTCTTTCAGGTCCTCGGTCACAATATGCCCAAGGTATTTGAAATGTGTGACACGATTCAAAGGGACTCCGTTCAACATTATTTTGGGCGTGTAGGCTGGACACTTTATTTTACCCCTGAAAATCATGAACTCGCTTTTGGCAGCGTTGTATTTCAAACCGTGCTGCTGCGCGTACATCTCGCATGTATCGATTAGCTTTTTTAGCCCTGATACTGATGGGCTCAACAGCACCATGTCGTCGGCATAACTAATATTATTTACACAAACGTCATCAATTCTACAACCGGCATGAGTACTGCTGAGCCCCTCAATCAGTTCATTTATGTACATACTAAACAGTCTAGGCGAGGTTAGCCCCCCTTGCCTCACCCCGCACTTTAGCACATACGGATCCGAATATTCTTTAGCCCATTTTACCATGTTTATCTGCTTGCTATACCAGTGCGACATGATTCCCGTCACAGCCGGATTTATGCCTGTCTCCTTCAATTTTGACCACAGTATATCATACGACACGGTATCGAAAGCCTTAGAAATATCCAAGAAACAGGCATAAACAGGCGTATTTCTCTTAACATAATAGCTTACTGTATGTTTTAAGGCTAATATTGCACTTTCCGTAGATAGTCCTTCACGGAAACCAAATTGGGCATCATTTAATTTAACATGTTGGTTTAAACAAGTGTCAAGAAACCTATCTAGTACCTTAGCGGTGACTGTTGCCAAAGATATCGGCCTATAGTTACTTTTATCCGCGAGATCTCCTGTAGAATTTTTAACAAGGGGTACGACGACAGTTTTCATCAAATCAGGAGGTAAATATGTGTGTCTCAAGCATAGCGTGAACAGCATAGATAATAACCGCTCAATGTGCGAACCCGCGTGTTGAAGGTGTTCAATGCTGAGCCCGTCGTGCCCAGGAGACTTACCTCTTTTCATATTAGCTATAGCTAGTCTAACGTCTTTAGCGGAGACTACAATTGACGTAATGTTCACATTGGACTCAGCATTGAACCCCTCCCGCACGGGTTGATAAGGGGGCTCCACCTTAAAATAATCCCTGAACATGTTAGCAACATCTTTGGGTTCACTAATGCCATCTACACTAACCGACAAACTTGGTTTACAATTTAATTTTTTGGTGCTTTTCCAGAATTTACTAAACTGTTTAGTCGCATGTTGTGTTGCTAATATGTCAAACTTAATCTGCTCTTGATTGTTTTGACAGAACTTAAGCCTAGATTTAAAAATTTTACGACTAGAGCACATTTTTTCATAAATAGGACCACTCTTGGGTTTCCCATGTAATACATATGTCAAAAAATCTACCCTAGCTTGCTTGTGACTGTTTGATACATGTTTATTCCAGCCCAAAATGCTTTTACGTTTATTATTCCCATATGACTTATGTACACTACTTTCTACAGATGCTCGACTTAGCGCGCCCATTATGTCACAGTATAGTTGATTAATAATACTTCTGTGTGAAATATCCCGACACATATTATCCGCACAGTAGTGAAGTTCCTGCGGAAAATCAACTACCTTTAAATAGTCATTACATAGCTCTGAGTATTTAGCAATCTGTTCAGGGCTTCTCACTCCCCATAACACTTTATTACAAAATTCACTCTTCTGTATGTCTTTTGACCTAATTACGTTAATATTACATTCGATTTTTAATGGATAGTGATCCGACCAGTATACATCATATAGAACCTCGATATTATTTAACGTGTAAAATGCAGAAGTACTTACCAAGCAGTGATCTAACCACCTTTGGGATCCGTGCGCATCACTCACAAACGTATGGGTTCCAGACGATGCACCCAGTCGAATAACATCCGCACATAACCACTGCCTTTCATTACAAAATTCGAACATTTCTTCATAAAATTGAGCCGAGGGGTGCGCATTGTAATCGCCTAACATAAACACATTTTCAACACTGTTGTCCTCGATTATAGCATTCATTTCGCCTAAACATTGCGTAAAAATGGGCAAATTATCCGGTACATCTGTCGGCATATATACACATAGCACTATGAACTCCTTTCGATCCTTAGTTACTACTTTTATTCCCGCCATACGCTCACTACTGCACTTTATAATGGAAACGCTATGAAACGCACTATTTCGCCAGAGTATCGCCACGCCGCCGTGAGGCCTATATTACGGGTACCATGTAGGTTTGGAGGTGGTATGTTATAGCTAGACCCAACGTCTAATGAGCCAGTTATGTGTGATCGCTTTGATTATTTAGTTGAATTATTTTGAACCATGTAGGCGAGCTGTTTAGGAGTGCAGCTGTTTATGAGTGCAGCCATCTATTAGGTGTGCTACCAGAAAGTCTACAGCCATGTAAATGTGCTGTTTATGAGTGCGGTTATGTAGTGCTCAGCTAGAAAGTCGATAGTCATGTAGATGTGCTGTTCATGGGCGAGGCCATGTAGGTGTGCTGACTGTGCTGCTAGAGTCTACAGCCATGTAGATGTGTTGTTTATGAGTGCGGCCATGTAGTGTGCTGCTGGAGTCTACAGCCAAGTAGATGTGCTGTTTATGAGTGCGGCCATGTAGTGTGCTGCTGGAGTCTACAGCCAAGTAAATGTGCTGTTTATGAGTGCGGCCATGTAGTGTGCTGCTAGAGTCTACGGCCATGTAGATGTGTTGTTTATGAGTGCGGCCATGTAGTGTGCTGCTAGAGTCTACAGCCATGTAGCTGTGCTGTTTATGAGTGTGGCCATGTAGTGTGCTGCCAGAGAGTCCATAGATGTAGTATTTAGTACGGGTTTGCCGTTACAGTCGAAAGTCAGAGTTAGGATCTGAAGAGTTAAAGTGTAAAGAGTTAAAGTTGAATTGAGTTAAATAGTTAAAGCGTTAAAGTTCAATTGAGTTAGAGTTAAAGTTGAATTGAGTTAGAGAGTTGAATTGAGTTAGAGAGTTGAATTGAGTTAGAGAGTTGAACTGAGTTAGAGAGTTGAACTGAGTTAGAGAGTTGAACTGAGTTAGAGAGTTGAACTGAGTTAAAGAGTTGAACTGAGTTAGAGAGTTGAACTGAGTTAGAGAGTTGAACTGAGTTAGAGAGTTGAACTGAGTTAGAGAGTTGAACTGAGTTAGAGAGTTGAACTGAGTTAGAGAGTTGAACTGAGTTAGAGAGTTGAACTGAGTTAGATGGTTGAACTGAGTTAGATGGTTGAACTGAGTTAGAGAGTTGAACTGAGTTAGAGAGTTGGATCGAGTTAAAGAGCTCGTTTGGAGTTAAACAGTTCGTTTTGAGTTAAAGAGTTCGTTTTGAGTTAAAGAGTTCGTTTTGAGTTAAAGAGTTCGTTTTGAGTTAAAGAGTTCGTTTTGAGTTAAAGAGTCGTTTTGAGTTAAAGAGTTCGTTTTGAGTTAAAGAGTTCGTTTTGAGTTAAACTGTTTGTTTTGAGTTAAACTGTTTGTTTTGAGTTAAACTGTTTGTTTTGAGTTAAATTGTTTGTTTTGAGTTAAACTGTTTGTTTCGAGTTAAACTGTTTGTTTCGAGTTAAACTGTTTGTTTCGAGTTAAACTGTTTGTTTCGAGTTAAACTGTTTGTTTCGAGTTAAACTGTTTGTTTCGAGTTAAACTGTTTGTTTCGAGTTAAACTGTTTGTTTCGAGTTAAACTGTTTGTTTCGAGTTAAACTGTTTGTTTCGAGTTAAACTGTTTGTTTCGAGTTAAAAACTGTTTGTTTCGAGTTAAACTGTTTGTTTCGAGTTAAACTGTTTGTTTCGAGTTAAACTGTTTGTTTTGAGTTAAACTGTTTGTTTTGAGTTAAACTGTTTGTTTTGAGTTAAACTGTTTGTTTTGAGTTAAACTGTTTGTTTTGAGTTAAACTGTTTGTTTTGAGTTAAACAGTTTAAAGAGTTTGATTTTGAGTTAAACAGTTTAAAGAGTTTTATTTTGAGTTAAACAGTTTAAAGAGTTTTATTTTGAGTTAAACAGTTTAAAGAGTTTTATTTTGAGTTAAACAGTTTAAAGAGTTTTATTTTGAGTTAAACAGTTTAAAGAGTTTTATTGTGAGTTAAACAGTTTAAAGAGTTTTATTTTGAGTTAAACAGTTTAAAGAGTTTTATTTTGAGTTAAACAGTTTAAAGAGTTTTATTTTGAGTTAAACAGTTTAAAGAGTTTTACTTTGAGTTAAACAGTTTAAAGAGTTTTATTTTGAGTTAAACAGTTTAAAGAGTTTTATTTTGAGTTAAACAGTTTAAAGAGTTTTATTTTTAGTTAAACAGTTTAAAGAGTTTTATTTTGAGTTAAACAGTTTAAAGAGTTTTATTTTGAGTTAAACAGTTTAAAGAGTTTTATTTTGAGTTAAACAGTTTAAAGAGTTTTACTTTGAGTTAAACAGTTTAAAGAGTTTTATTTTGAGTTAAACAGTTTAAAGAGTTTTATTTTGAGTTAAACAGTTTAAAGAGTTTTATTTTTAGTTAAACAGTTTAAAGAGTTTTATTTTGAGTTAAACAGTTTAAAAAGTTTTATTTTGAGTTAAACAGTTTATTTTGAGTTTAAAGAGTTTAACAACTCGCTGGCGTAGGGTGATAACAAAGTTTAACAACCAATCATGCAGCGCACTGAAATTTAATTACAGGGTAAAATGGATTCCGATATTGACACCCCGAGATCACCTAGACTGTCGTCACGAGCACGACGGATGCAGAGTCGGGAGCGGTAGACGCTGAAAATCAGCGACGGTGAATCTACCACAGAGGACGCTGTGGACTGCGACAGCCGAGCGGGAGGTGCCTGAAGACAGATGCCGTCACCACAGCAGGCGCTGACGACGGGGCCTCTCTCAGATGACCAGTACGAAGAAGGCGACGCTCAAGAGGGACTTACAGTGGAGGACGTCATCAAGTTTGTAACTAAAGTATTGTAATTTGAAAAAAAAAAATTATCTGAATTCAGAGAAAAAAGTCATTAGATAATTGCATCTGTTAATCACAAACCTGAGTAAGCCGTTAATGTAATCACGTAGCTTCCCCAAAACATTATTTCCATAAACAGTTCCTACATTTACTATGGAAGGTCTAAAAATTCGATTATTGATGTCAATTATTATCGCTCATGCTGTGGTAGTTGTTTCTTTCTTCTTATTCTAATATATCAGGCAAAATTTTATTGCTCGCGTCATGTTTGTTATACTTAAGTAGAACTTAATTGAAAATAAGTATGTTACAGTACTAAAATCAATGCAATGAAATTTGGGCTTATATTCTATAAGCACGTGCCGATAATAATGTGTCTATAACCCTGCGTGTAATTAGGTAAAATAACTTATCGTATGGGGATGTAAATTTTAGTAAAAGTAAAGGGGTTGACAGTGTGGACGATGTATTTCGTGAACCTTTACATGATTAGTAGTAAAAGTAGGTATTTAAATATCCCTTTTTATGTAACAATAATACTAGTCTGAATAATAAATACCGTTTACATCTGCAATACCTGCTACCATGAGTAAATTAAATAATTTGAAGTTTAGCTTTACTTGAGTTGCTGTAATTCTTTGTATTATTTTATTGTATTCTGGTGTACAATGAAGAGTATTGGTATTGTATAAACAGACTACTTTTAACTAATAGAATTGAAAAGGCAATAGGCAACACGGCCGAGTGTGATATTATTGTTGATCGTGCACCGGAGGTAGCACGCAGTCGGATGGCCGAGTGTGATATTTCATAAGATTTCAAGAATAAATTATAATTATTTTGCGTGAGTTATGTTAAACTTATGGCATTCAGTGGGTAGTGATTAAAAATGTGATTTGTGTTTACCCGAATATTTGTTAATTAATCTGTGGGTAGTCGCGAAAATGACCCTTCTCTCCTACCCGCCAATTCTAATGAGGGAAAAGTATAAAATGTAACTTACCATGGGATGGAGGGATCATTCTCGCTTGGCGCTTGAACCAGTAACATGTAACACGAAGGTTACGGCTTGTTAAATAAATATTGTTAAAGAGTGTTGAAGTAAGAAGTTGGAGTAAAATAAAAGTAATTGATTGTACGAAGGACTTTGATTCATCACATATATCTTGAAAATAATTTATTACTAAAACATAAATCAAACAAAGAAGTAACGTTATATACCTACCATAATATTTTTTTCCATTCATTCAAGAATGTGAATTGTTTTGTTAAAAGGTTTTCTTATGAATGTGATGTGAATTCGATTAATTTGGGTATGGGGGCCATACCCTAATTATTTAGAATGGCCGAGACATATCGGAACGAGGACATTCCGACTGCAGAATGGCCGACTGTTAGCATCCTCCCAAAACTCATAAAATCAAATTGTAAAATTAAAAGGGTAGTAGTTGAGTTTTTACCAGAAAATGGCGGTAGGGTGCGCAGGCGGCCATTAGACGATCGGAGCTGAACTCAAGAGTCGATGCGGTGGATATTTAAAGAAAAATCAATGTATCAGAATAATGGAAAGACAAATCACTGTTTTTAAAAGGATGCTGTCTTATTTAACCACGGACAGTTAATACTAAGAAACAGCGAAACAATAACTACGGCGCACCGCCGTCCGCCGGTGTGCCGCCACCGTGCCGCGGCACAACGACGTACACGGCACCGTGCACGGCACCTAAACGAACTTTGACGTTACAGCGAGAAACCACATGTTATCAAAGATAACAATATTCATCTCCTGTAACCGTCGGCACTTTAAAACAATTTTAAGACAAGGGCTTTCTCCACTAAATGGGCCGAATTCGATACAGTTCCCTGTTTAGTTTAAATTGCCGATAAATTAAAATATGTATTTTATAAAAAAAAAAGTTTGCAACCGTAGTTGCGAAATTATATTACTGTCTAAAATGTGACGATACGATTGTGCTTATATTATTTTAACAGGGAACTGTTTTTGAAACCGTGGGTCTCTTTTTTTTTACGAAGACTATTATCGAGGCCTGTTAGTTAGGGAAAAAATAATGAGTTAATATTTGAAAAATCTGCCTCATCCATAAAGTTAACTGTATTTAAAAAAAAAATGTAATTACTTTCTAATAAGTTTAGTCATTTTAATTTATTTGAATACTTACATAAGAGTTATAGAAGCGCTGGTGGCCTAGCGGTAAGAGCATTCGACTTGCAATCCGGAGGTCGCGGGTTCAAACCCCGGCTCGTACCAATGAGTTTTTCGGAACTTATGTACAAGATATCATTTGATATTTACCAGTCGCTTTTCGGTGAAGGAAAACATCGTGAGGAAACCGGACTAATCCCAACAAGGCCTAGTTTCCCCTCTGGGTTGGAAGGTCAGATGGCAGTCACTTTCGTAAAAACTAGTGCCTACGTCAATTCTTGGGACTAGTTGTCAAGCGGACCGCAGGCTCCCAAGAGCCGTGGCAAAATGCCGGGATAACGCGAGGAACAAGACTTACATAGAGTTACCACGTCATTAAAGTCGAAATATGTCGACCTATTTTCGACCTTATATAATGACTGGAGTAACCCTATACATCATACATGAAATTCAACATGTCTGAAACTCACGGGAGTTTTATTAATTTGCTTTAACTTGCCTAACACAATTATTTCGCCAATAGTGGAGAAATACCCATTGTCGCGAGCAGAGTCGCGAGCGGATCAGTTACTATTACATCTCACAATATTAGCTGAGTTCTGAACGCCCCCCTAAATGACGTCTGTCATCTGTCAAAGGCGCCAAGCGGTCTCATAGTTTTTTCCCGCCCGGCCCGCCCACAATGTTGGCTTAGTTTTTATTTACTCTTGTAAAAGTGGGTAGTAAAGTGCTTTAGAGTTTCCGGCGCATCCGGTCGCTCGTCCATTTTGCCCTCTGCGGCCATGGTGAACAGTCAGTAGTGTGAACAAGTATATACATGACGACCACGTGCCGGTTGGTTGTAGCCGGTGACTGGTTCATCTATTATAAGTTAAGTATGATTGGCTTGATATCATATAACTTAAGTGTGCTTGGTTTGATATCTATTCTTTGTATTGTAACTGTGTATTCTCCATTTCTCGTAAGTGTCTTGCTATAACCATGACAGTGTAACTTGTGCTCATAACGTAACTATTCAGTTTCATCATGTTATCTCATAACCTGGTACAAAGACCCTCAG